>NW_018407794.1:552573-642559 GCF_002113885.1 Mizuhopecten yessoensis | reverse complement strand
AAAAAAAAAAAAAAAAAAAATTTAAAAGCTTTGACTATCAGTTGGAATTACACCTAATTGAATCTTGAAAAAAATAAAATGTACAGTGAGGAATTCATATTACCACACAACACAAAAATCCTTGGTATCAAAAATGAACAAAGGGCAATAACTCTGAATAAAATGAGGTACAAGACAAAACATAAGTCCCCTCATGTAGTACTGGTGAGGGACTAGAATAAGAAATTTTGTAAAACAGATCTACTTCAATCAAATAGTTTAGACTGTTGTGAACAATGTTTTCAATATTGACATATACTATACATGTAATATGCTTTTATTGTAAACTAAATACTCACAAGTCACAACTGCCTACAAAATGCCACCGCCAATGATCAATATTTTTTTTATTTTTTTAATGGTTTTATTTTTCCAAGTTTTTCATTACATATACATATACATAAACAGGACATTCACGCATTCTCACATATACACACACGGACATGGATTTAGCATTATCACAATCCTTTTCATTGTCATCATAATATCATCATCATCAACATCAGAATCATCAGCATCAGCATCAACAATATTTTACTTAAGTTCTTCTAAACCCCTAAAATGTGTATTATTACTCTGAACACCTTACTTAAGTTCCAAATATAACTGCAACAAATTTCCGGGTCCCTATGCATCAGTCTAGTGATTTCAAGAGTATGTAAACCCGATCATACTTAATCATGATAATAAACATAATGTCCTGAATATATACATTTTATATCATGCACACACTTATAACAGCATGCTTTGAAAAATTATATTAAATTTCAGAGTGTAAGAATGTGAATCGGCTGATTAACGAACGTGTGGTGTGATGACAGTTGATTACTGTAGTAAGTAGACATGCTAAAATACTGACAAAACCATGATCTATCTTAATCGATTTATGCCTTCAGTAAATTCTTTACTGCTCTTTGGCCTAAGAAATCAACAATTTTAACAGAAATCAGAAAAATCTATTTGACCTGCAAAACTACATTTGCTGAAAATAATTCAAGGGGTTGCATATTTTTCTATATAGTCATGAAAAATATTGAAATATTTACCCTGTGCATGAAATATAACTGATATTTAACAAGAAACAAAAATATTCTTTCTATATACTGGAATATATTTCAGTAATATGTTACCCTGAAATAAGTAACAAATATTTAACAATGTAAAAATATGAAAAACTTAAAATCGTTATTTTAAAAACGAATGTACAATACCATATATATTATCAAATGTAAAGCCATATCCAGTTTACAGATAACGGTTTCTATTCTCAATATTAATAAACTCAGTGTAAAGAAAACTTCCCATCTTAAAACGATATATAGTGAATGCATGCTACATTAATACATGAATATAAATCATAATAACAGGACCAACTCATTCTGTACCGTTCCCCACATAAATCCATCTGTTTCAATTAACACCATTTACAATTTACAGGTATCATTTTTAATAAGATCTTCAAAGTAATAAGATGAATGCATGCTAGATAAATATACAAAAAATCGAAACCATATCATAACTGACGCATTCAGTGGATACACAAAAATCAATATTGTGACCATGTTTCAGCTTTTCCAGCTTACAGATGCCATGTTCCATGAAAAAAATCCTTAATAACTAAATAATATGGTGAAAGCATATTAGATTCATACACCAAATATTTAATACCACAACCAACACATTTCAAGGTTACCACAGTAGTCAATATCATGACAATGTTTAAGCATTTCCAGTTTACAGGCACAATTATCTACGAAGATCTGTAACTGCTAAGTGATAAGATGAACTCATGCTTGCTTGAAATACCAAACATTTAATACATTCCGTGGATATCCCAGTGATCAATGCTGTGACAATGTTTTAATTTTTATACTTACATCTTCAATGATAGACAGCAGATAAATGAAATGGCCATTCTTTAACTGAACACTGAAGGCTGACTTAATATTTTGTATTAGACTTGAAGCTCATCACAAGTAACGGTGTAAAATATAATTTCACATTGTGTTAATTGCAAGTTGCAAGTATGATTAATATACCTTTAGGTAGTAATGTAACAGCTAAGGAATATGAGGAGGAAATACTGCCTTACCGGAAAGCTAGCTTTTCCAGTGATGCAGTTTAACCCGGGGACCCGCTCACAAGTTCAGCAGCGTCGAGCGCGGTTAGTAGCTGGATGGGTGACGGCCAACATGTTACATTTGGTGGCAGTGGTGGGATTATGTAAGGCTGGTTCCTGGTGGTTGGGGTGCATTGGTACACAGGGAGGACCAACGGGATTCCCCAGGCCGAGTCTCTGGATGAGACTTCTCCGAAGGGGGAATAGTCTTACAGATAAAGAATATGAGGGGGAAATACTGCCTTACTGGCAAGCTAGCTTTTCCAGTGATGCGTTATAACCCCGGGACCCGCTCACAAGTTCAGCAGCATCCAGCATGGTCAGTAGCTGGATGAGTGAACGCCCGCATGTTACAGTTAGTGTTACTTGAATGAGTTAACTGTTGTGTTAAATTGTATTGTAAATCAAATCTAGTACTTAACATCATAATGTAACAGGAAAGGAATGACCAGCAGTGACCAGACTAGGATTCGAACCCGGAACCTATGAGCCTTAGACAGACTAGCTAACCAACCGAATTTCAATTTGGTCACCTTTGATCGACCCAGTCCAGTTCTGCTACAAGTAACAAAACCATCCTGGTGAATTTATGTCTCATTCCTGACCAATCTTCACCTGTCATCGACATGTCCAATAGTAACATCTAATTACTGGCCAGAAATCCTAACACTAACTATCAACAATTAGGTAACCTGTCCTCCATTGTCCTATTTAACTTAGCCTTCGACTTGCAAGGGTATTCAACTGCATTTCCTTCTGTATATATATAATACACTATGCATGTGGTTTAAAGGTCAAAATATCTCATTAATATTCATGAATATCCAGTTGCTTTACCCACAATGCATTCCTGGACTGGACTGGGTTGATTAATTTCCTTCAGGATTAAAGTGTTTGAATTTTAAAAGACTTGGGTCTGATTTTCTTGATTTTTCTTCGGAAGTCAAGGACTCATTTATCTACATACCCTTTTTGTTCCTGGTCTTCGGTCTTGGGCATTATCATGTGTTTAGGTCTGTATACGATCATAGAGTTATCTCCCTTCTTTCTCTTCGATCCATCATGTCTCCATTTCGGCTGTTGGAGGTCACATAAAACAAGTTCATATAAGCACACCAAAAATATATATTTCAATGTGATTTTAATTTTCTTATGCATGTTCAAAGACTCGATCTTTAGCTTTAATTAAGGCATACAAACTCATATTTTAAATCTCATTTCATATTTTTATTTATTGTAATCTTTAGTGAAACCTGCATAAGACAAGACTTTAACTGGTCATCAAAATATTTAAAAAAAAAAAAAAAAAATCTTGTACAATTTAAGGTTATAACCGGTAATATGCATTTTGTAAATTATAGTTAAAAGCTGTTAAATAGTTTTTTAAATGCCACTCTGAACAATTATGGTTTTGATAAAATTTATAGGTATTCTGTTGTGAAATTGTCTTTTCAAAAAACAGAATTAAGAAAGTATGTGTACAGTGAGAACAGAGATAATGCTGTACCTGTGATCAGGGACACTTAATAACTAACATGTAATCTATAAATCAATAGACTGACATGTATTTATTCATTATGGGCCAACTACAATGTCCTACTGTTGTACCCAGAACTAATAACAATCTTAATACAAAATGTCCAGGCCAAGTTTTTTCATTATTTTCACAATGACATAAATATATATACAGCATATAAAGTAAAACCTGGATATAATGCCTATCATTGTATATTTTCAAGATCACGCTTTTCTTTTTTCATAAAAATTCCTTTATGCATCTCCATTTTTATATTGTCAATTCCCTTTATAATCCAAAATTTCTCATGAACAAATGACATTTTGATACAAAGTTTAACAGTGTAAAAATTATTGAACAAAACCAAAGGCTTATAAAACACTGAAACAGGAGCCATCTCTATGAACAGAAGATTGAAAACGTCAACGTGAAGGGGCTTCTCAAAATTAAACGACAATCCTGAAGCTGGGACCAAGGTTCCAATTTAGGTAGTAGAAACCTAAGTGTCAGATAAACAAGTTTCTCTACTGACCATTGCCCTGTGAATGGTTACGCTCTGGGTCACTTACTTCAATTACAAGTTCGTCTCGGGGGAGAAAGATGGAGGCTGTCATGGCGTCCCCGTCGAAGTAGGCTGTCACCTCAGACTTATCCTCACCTGAAAATAACAACTTACACTTAGTACCAGGAATCCAGCATTGTTCACTTAAAAAAACATGTCAAAAAGACTTTCCAATATATTTTCTATTTTAAGATATTAAACAGAAATATTTTGATCTTTCCTCAAAATCAAAATGATTTTCAGCCATATGGCTCAACATTTTCAGTACAATTATTCCAATGCAACTGTTAAGCAAATTCTATTTTGTACTCTAGTTGATCTTGAAAAAGATCAGCTTCCAATACTCAATGCTTCACAAGAAATTGACTAACTCTTCAAATTTGGTTGAATAAGTTATTTTCATTATTTTCTTGATCTCAAAAAGGATAAAAATAAAACATTTTTCCCAAGGAATGTTTTAGAAGACTTTTTTTTGTATTGGAGCACAGATATCCACTATTGTGAAAAACAAAACAAAACATTCTGTTGTTATCAATTCAATTATAAGCCAACTGGACTATGATGGCAGGAACTGACCATCCACCCATCCATGGTAAAAGTTGAACTTATCCAGGTCCTTATCCTCTGTCATGTGGCCTTCCTCATCAACAATCTGGAACTTAAAATTACTGGAGAATATTCCGAGTGATTCCTTGAGTTGTAAGGAGAAGTTCCTACAAAAGACAATTAACATTTATGGTAGTTTGTTAGGATAATACCAAATGTAGGTAGTGTACAGTGGAATAAACAGATTGTCAATTTACTCAATCAGAAAAAAAAGCATTTGAAAAAAAAAAATGTCAATCAGAAAATTGCTTGGTTGTATTCCACCAGTTGATATGAGTGAATAAGTGATAAAATACTACCATTCAGTAGAATATCTAATTACACATATATACAACTTGATCATTGTAATACAATCTAGCAAAACTTCTTAATATTTAAAGCTTTTCTCACCAATCAGTTTTACTGCCAAATATATTTAGTGTTATTTATTTGTGAACTTAATTTAAGATATTTTGTGTTTTTGCCACGCAGGTTTCCTGATAGCTTTGCAAATATTGCTTGCAACGCGGCCTCATTTTACTGATGGCTAGCTTAAAATATTTCTAATCGCCTCTCCCACCCTCCCCATGGAATTTTAAATCTAGCTATACTTCTCTGTCCTCATTGTTGTAAATAAACTAGGTAAATGTGTAAATGTAGATGTTTATTTAGGCCTAGTCTATTATCAGGCACGTAGCTACCATGTAAGCCAATAAGCCCGGGCTTGCACATGATTTTGACGAAAACTGTCTTCTGGAGCCTTCCCAATTACAACACAACAGAATTTTAAAAAATCACGGTGCTTTGTATTTTTTTACTTTGTCAGATTGTGCATAATAATACCTTCTATAATGGACATATATAAAACTAAAATTTTATTTATCTTCCATGTCCACAAAATGTTTATGAAACCAGAAGACGAAACGGTGTCGGAGACTGCAAAGCTGGGCATGACGATGATAGTGGGGGCAACCTCGCTTCTCGAAATGCCCAACAAATAACAGGAGCAAGTATAAGGAACCAGTCACAAAGCACAAACAGAAGACGAAACTGTGTGGGAGACTGAGTAAAGGTGACAGTGGGGGTAACCTCGCTTCCCAATTAACTCGGATCAGATTATGAGAAAGACAAACCCAATTGCATGTTCACTAATGCAGAAGTATCAAATGCATTTATCAAGATTAGGTAAAAACCAGACAATGTATGTATGGAGGGTGTACAAAGCAATACCGACGGTTAATCTTCAGAATTACACTGGATCCACGTAAATAGGTATATATATATACCAAAAATAGGACTTTTTTCTTGCGGATTTAAACGAGAAAACAGACATCAGGACGTGGGAAATGGCTCCCGAGACGTTCTAGAAAACAAAATTTTCATGGGGGAGACCCCCCAGAGACGTTCTAGAAAACAGAATTTTCATGGGGGAGACCCCCTAGACCCCCTTACGAGAGGGGGAAGACACCCTCCCGTACCCTTCGGCAACCCCATGTCGGGCTTTCACATGGTAAAGGGGCTAGCTACGCGCCTGATTATTTGATCCATTTCTTGATTTTATTCTCTGACCTCTTTCCAGATGAATGGCCAGAAATTTTAGAAGGTACCAAAACTTTCATAGTCCTGGGATAATTAACTTAAAAAGTGGGTTGCCTTACCTGCCAACTGCATAAAAGTTGACATGTTTGCTTGGTCGACGATATGTTCCGTCCTCCGTACTCCGTCGCTTTACACTGTGCACCGTAACAGACTCCAGCACCTCGTACTCCGTCACATGGTCCCGGAGGTCAGCTAGTCAATAAAAGTTATCAAGGTCATTCTAAGTTGTGCAATAAGATCAAGTAAGAATATTCAGGTTTTTGATACTAGTTTGGTTATAACTTGTAAACATTAAGGGCATATCTATGTTTTAATTTTATAAACATACCAGATGAAATGCTATTTCTAAACATTTCCTTCAGGTTGGTAAGTATGAAAGTATCACAACCAGTAAGTGTCTATGTGTGACTTTTGGGTGAGTAGTACGATACGTTCCCTGTCACCTTCATCAGACAAATACTGGCTGATGCAGGTGACAGGGTACATATCGTACTAATCACCAGACCGACACATATAAATACTTACTTCATGATTGTGTTTGGTTTGTTTGTTTGTGTTTTATCTCCCATTAACAGCTATGGTCATTTAAGGACGTGCCAGGTTTTGGTAGTGGAGGAAAACTTGAGTACCCAGAAAAAAAACACTTATTGGTTGTGATACCTTACTACTATAGATAAAACCCACTTGTTGGTTGTGATACCTTACTACTATAGATAAAACCCTTATTTTCTCTGGATAACCTTCTTTATAAGAATGTTTTCAGATTATGAGCAGATTTTCTAACCCAAACATTCATGTGTACCCAGATACAATCTACTCTACATTGAGAACAACAGGACAACATGTAATATTATTTTTTGTGATATCTTGGAGTATACCTTTTGCTTAACTTCCGCTTAAGAAATTTGGTCGATAATACAATTTTAGTTGGGATGTTGGATAATATGAAAATAGTCTTAATGTTGGGGAGATATTAGCAATGCAAAAGACTGGAATCAAACAAAGATTCAAACCTAGGCCCCCTAAATCATCTGTGCTAACCCTTTCACCACTGTTGACCATAATGGACTCATCCAGATCAATGCATGGTAGAGTCTACTAAAGTTGCATAGGGGTGAAAGGGTATATTAACTGGCCATTACCACATTAGTAATCAAATATATTCATATGATATGTGGATCACTTTGCCTTTGATACCTTTTTTTTAACAAACAAAATTAAAAAATCTCGAGAGTAATATTGTAAGGGAGATAACTAAGAAATGTTATCATCAATTTTGGGCATGTTAACGTTTTATCTAAATATTTTAACACCTTAAACTTTAGGTTTGATACTTTAAATTGTTTCTATTTACTTTTAAATATATTTGGAATTTTTCAAGAAATTGTGAATAAACAATTGTTTCAAAAAACAGTTTTAAATGATATCCCTTGCAGTGTTAAATATTTACACATGTATGTAGGGACAGAGTTTTGTCATTAAAATAAAGCAAAACAATTATTACTTCTGTACACTTGGATTTCTGGTCCTGTTGTGATATTCGTAGATAAATAAAATGGTGCATGTATTATACTAACTTATCAAATTGTTTGTGAGTAGAGAGGAAAAATTCAGAATCAATAAACCAATAAAGCATGTCATCAATGCAATAAATAATTCATTTACCTGTGGTGTGACAAGGTAAACACACAAGTGATGGCATAAAATCTAGTGAAGGTTGCTAACAACACACTATAGCTACCAGACAGGGGGAGAGTAAAAATACAGAACTGTTTCTTGTTATGTTCTATCCCGATACTATTGTTTCCTTTATTTCTATAACAATTAAGTAAGACCATGTCAGTATACATAACCACAACAATGTCAATGATAATAAAAGCATGTACTGATCCACAAAATTCCTGTTACTTCAATTTATCTTATCTTGAATTAAAAATACATTGAAGCGAGTTGCAAGTAAATCTATAAAATGATAGGGATGCATGGGCATATGTTATGTTAGGTTATTTATACTTATCAACCAACATGTATTGAAACAACAACGCCCTTCTTTTAACCTAATTGATCGCACCTCGAACAGAATTGTTGCATCTGATTGGTTACAATTGGGTCACGTGGTGACCCCCTATGCGACTATAGGGGGTCAGTAAAATTTCTTGGGGGGCAATATGGCGGCCCTTGTCTGTCGCTTCGAAATTAAAACAAATCAGGTCTAAAATACGCCTTCCCAAATATCCCCGAACGAACACCTTCCTGAGTATTTTTTCGTACAGGATCGTCCTGAAAATGTTAAAACCGTTTAAAAACATTTATAAGAGTTGCCACCCCTACGCCGGTTGAAAATAGTTGACCTCCCGCTTGACATGACATCAGGTACTATTTGAAAGCGACTCAGCTTGTTGATAAATATGGCACGATTTGGGCAGATGACCTGAGTAGAAATTGGCGAAAAAAGGAAGAAGATTCATGCAGAGAAGAATTGAAATGTAACGAGGTGACAGTCATGAACTTTGGGTTATGTCGAAGGACTTTATTGGTTGAGTATGCATACCAAATATGAAGCCTTTATCTTTAAATGTTCAAACGTTATAGGCCTAAACAGTTTTTTTAGATTAATTGCACACATTTGAGGTGTATCAAAACTCGATAAAAGAGGGTATAAAATGGTTCTCGATGCGATAAATTCGTTACATGGTTTGTTACTCTGTCTCACCCCTATGCATTTTACTGACCCTCTATTGTTCCATAGAAGGTCAGTAACAAACCATATAACTAATAATACCCTAACCAAGTACATCCCCCCCCCCCCCCTTAAATTTAAGCTAACTATGCAAATCGTTAAATTGCTAATTAGAAGTTTGCAACTCCTTGTGGTGTATCCTAGACAAAACTACACCAAAATAAGGAAATATCTGGTTGTTGTCTGACATGATAAATATTGTCGCTGATATTTAACATGCTCTGCTGGTTCAGTAACGCTAGGCGTTAGACTCCCGTTAGACTGTAGCCTAGCTATTCACTATCACGAATTCGATGGTATGCTATTATAATAAACCACCTTCAAGAAATAAATCAATCGTATAAATATAATCGTTATGCTGTTACTTTACCCTGTGTTCCGTGTAACACGACTGTGAGAAGGACACACAGAGAAATTATATCCCAAACCATCTTATATGGTCTATACACAGCCGACATGTTTTCATTGGTAACGCAAGCACCTGCCGACAAGAGAGATCACTCTATTTTGTTTACGTTCAAGCCTGGGCGTTTCGGTACCTGGTCGTTTCGGTACTTGTATTGACGAAAAATACAGGAGAATTTAAAAAAAAAGTACACTAACGTGCCAAAAGTTTTTAACGCTACGTCATTTTCCCATTTGATTCTAGTTAATTTCCCAAGGAAAATTAATTCTCATGGCTTTGTAATTAATCAAATATTGATAAAATTTGGCATACAGATGAACAATTATCCATGTAGCGCTTCTGTTGCTAATGAACATACGTTCCGTTTCATAGAATTCTAACCATGATTAGTTAACTGCACAAAACAATTTTTACGGCAAATCAAAATATTGTGTCTATGGGAATGATGTCAAAATATAAAATTTATGCTGTGATGAAAGTAATGTTGCAACAACTGAGGCATTGAAAATAGTATAGATATTACCAGAGGAACAAATGATTAATTCTCTAACGGGATGTTTAGTTTTATCAAAATTTGAGGTCAAACGAAGTCATGAGTAAAACAAAAGGAAATTAACATAAAATCCAATTGGTCATACATCTAGGTTATGTGAATGTTGAAGTGATATAACAATCTAATTTACTCTATGCAGTTCTCCACCGATATTGCAAATACTCACGGACAGTGTTGGTAACGATGATTTCGATACCCATGCGAACGAACATTTTCCACAAATGGTACTGGATTGTATACATAGAATATGATTTCTGCATCTTAGAAAAAGGTGAATAGTTGCATTATATATATTAGGATTGCTTTTTATGTAAAGAGTTTTTTTAAGCAGCAGCTAGAATGTCCATTTAATCCTGAAAAATAGGTGTGGGTATTAGGGTTCGGTTAAAAAGGGCAAAAGGGTTAGGGCATTGGAGTTTCGGGAACGTGCTTCGGTAATATCATGACTGCATGGATAAGTATGCTTCGATGATTTTATTGATGTTATTACACCAAACTATATAGAAAGATGAGATAATGCCATTAACACCTCCCTTATGACAATAGGCATGAAGAACCATGGCTTTATTTCTATAAGGAACAGATGACAACACTTCTGTTTTGATTCCTTATTCTTTTTGCCATGTGAAGAAATCGTCGTTACTTTTTCCGTCACCATCTGCTACAGACATCTGTTATCCTGATCTAAAAAATAATTAACCGAAACCTCAATGCCCTCTTAAATTGAAAACCTTATACCGACAAAGAGTTTTCAGGATTATGATGATTTTTCTTTTTTTACATTGTACTGCTTAAAGCGTTATTTATAAAAGAACAACACTTGCATCATAATAAAGCAACTCTTAACCTCTTCCGAAGATAAAGAAATTCTATTCTACACAATGCACAGCAACATTTGAGGGACATGATCGTATGTATAGTAAAATCAACGTTAGTAACGACACTATCCGTGAGGGGGATTGGTAGATAGGTATATCACTAAAACATTATCACAACCCGTTCACAACACATTGGACACTCGCTTCGGTGCTGACACCCATAAGCTCTCAAAACTGATACCCCTCGTGTGAGGCTACACAAGGTGACCAGTACGAGTACCGAAAGCTTGTTATTAAGTAAAGAGAGTACACATACATCCTACTACTGTGCCAAAAATGTCCAAATGTCAAAATGGACGCCCACAGTGGGCACTGGCTATTGTGACAGTTGAGATCTCATAGTTTTCTTATCTTTTCTATTCTTGATCTTTGTACTGCGGGACGCATTCCTCGACACCACAATCCCTGCAGGTTCGGGGGAAAGAATAGGACTGCCGTATCCCAGTTACAAGTCGTAAAAGGCGACATAGGTGCGCGTGTGTGTGTGGTTTTCTTCCGTGTCTTCATCTACAGTGACATTGAAGAAGAGACCGTAATAGATCTGCTGCCCTAAATACAACATTTGGGATCTCTATATATACTTCCTAACAACCTTTTTGTTTCCTAGTGCCTTGCTTGGCAATGCCTCACGTTTGACTTATATTTTGAGCGTTCGCGCCAGTGGGATAGTCAAAGGGTTCTGTCCCCGTGCCCCTGGCCGGTGCATACCAAAGTCCCAAAACATAGTAGTTGCTATTCCTTGCTAACGTTCAGTCGGTATACTGCGACCGGGTGGAAAGCTGTCATGGGTGCCTTCGGCATGGTATTTCAGTGAGGTAGCACTATGAAGTTGACATCAGATCCAGAGAACGCAGAAAGGCCTAGCGGTCAGAATGTGTATGTGTTATTTTTATTTCGCACATAAAAAAGACGAGAAAAAAGGGTTAAGTATTAATACCAGGTTCAAATTACAACAACAAAAAACAATCAATCAGAACATTGTGCTTGCTTATGATAATGACAGTCTGCTAGGAACATCTCGATGTGAACGGTTGGGTGGTATAATGGATAGTCCACGCGCCTTTCACCAAAACGCCTTGGGTTCGAGCGATTCCCCTTTATGACGTAAAAAGGTGTGGAGTCACATGCATACCCGACCACGTGGGTGTTGTTTATGGGTATTCCAATTTCCTCCCACAATTAAGAACATCCACCGTCAGGGCCAACAAGAGTGATTAATGTACATTGATAAACACGTTTCACAATTTTTGTAAATTAAAAAAAAAACATTAATTAAAGTGAATGTATAAATTGATGCCGCTACAGTTAATTACTCCGTCCTTATATGACCCTGGCTGTTGCAAGGACGGAACCCCAAACAAACAAGCAAAGCAGTTAAATAGAAAACGTGTCTTCAAAATGATACCGTTTAAAATGTATCAACGCCTGGAATATATGACATATTTAGTTTCTCATATAGCTTCTCTGTCCAATGCTAAACGGTATCATCACACCGTCATCATCACAACGTTATCATCGTTATCATCACAGCGTTATCATCACAACGGTATCATCACACCGTATCTAATTAAGTCTGCAGACCGCACACACATGTTTGATGTTTACATATCTGCTGGTGCCATAGAATATCGATTTCTCTGCCAGTTGTTAATAAATTGGAAATGTTTGTCCTCGCAAAGATTAGATAATTATGTCGTCAACCATGTAACATGCTGCTCTTCAAAGCTAAACGGTGAAAACAGTTCTCCGGAATATTTCTCTAATTAACTGTGTATCCGTTAGTAAGTTTATTACACGTATGACGTTTACGTATGTTGAGATTGCCAGATGGTTGTTGATCTTGTCTCCATTACCTACTCCCCAAAAACACATCAAGATAACACCGTAGTGACAACAGAACCGTAACTTGATCTCAGACCCGATAAAACTAAGGGAAAGATTTAAAAAGGGAACGATTTTCACGAAGACCCTTAAAAGGATACAAGGAAAATAAGACCGACCAGGTGTTTCGGAAGGGTAAGCGTATTCTGCTTCATGGACGACACCGGCATTGCTTTGGATATGGAAATCAAGGTAAAATCCAAGCAATGTAACGTCGTCAAAGTGATAATCGATGAAATGGAAACGAAAACAACGACAAGAAATTAGATAAAGTATGTAAAAAATTAATTAGATAAACACTGCACCATACAGCTGTGTCGTTCTTCTAGGTCTCATTGGTGATACCAAGAGTCTTAACATTAATGTCTCTGCTTCCTCTCTCTGGATTGCAAACCTTATAAGAGTTCTGTGTGATACCTGGGCCTGTATTCATGAAACCGTTCTCATGCTCAAGCATGGATTTTGTGCTCAAACCAGATTCCTTGTTACTCGCTTAAACCATGTCAAACGATCAAACAACAGTTTTCGGCGTAAAGTCTCCTAGATGTTTTTCCAAATCATTGTCAAAATATTATTTTTTTATTAATTCGTAACGGGACAAGAAATTTGGCTCAAGCACAAAATCCATCTCCAAAAAGAAGTGGTGGAGAGTATTCATTTCGCACAACAAAGTACCCTGTGTACCCAAAATGGGGAGGGTCTAAGACACCTCCCTGGCGTCCAACAAAAAACATTCACCTGATTAAAGGTGATTGGTAAAGCAGTTCGTTGCAAACCTAGAATAAAACTTCCAGTGTATGTTAGGTCACAAACAATTCCAAAATCCAATTTATTTCATCACTTGGCGTGATTCATAAAGGTTTTGTTAACAATCAATTTTGAGATCAAATGTAATTTTCTTGTCACTTTTTAGAATTTGTTCTTATACATTTTCTTATCTTTTTTATACATTTTATCATCAGACTTTCGTTTTTACATTGTTTTTAGGTGATATTTTATGCGCCCCATTTCTTTCTTCTTCATTACCAAAACTACACAAAATGTCTTACTGTTTTGGGTTAAGATAAAACTGATATCTTTTTGGAATTTTCCTGCCTGGTATTTCAAAAACCTTTCATTTTGTAGTACAAGCATCGAATAAATCTACAGGTCCAGTGTTCCTTGGTCCTTACCATTGGAGTAGGGAACATATACTTTCACACAATACCCTATTCTCAGGAACATTCCTTGGAGAAAAAGTGACTGCCCTAAAAGATGGTACGCATATTTATGTTGAAAAAAAGTGCTGACAATAAGCTTCACAGAATGTCTTACGGTGGCCAGAAGGAGCGTAATTATCTTAAATTAGCTCTACCTGATGGCTACATTTTGGACACAGTAGGACCATTCCCTGAAAGCCAAAATGATACAAGCATCACAAAAATATCATAAACAAGCTCACACGGTTGGAGCAAGACGACAATGTAGTCGTTGATCGTGGTTTTAGAGATGTCCTGCCAATGTTTGTGGCATCTGATAGTAATACCAGTATGTACTCGTATCTTAAGACTGGTCAGAGACAACACTCTGATCTACAGGCTAACATTGACAGAAGACTTACTTAATCCCAATGGATTGTAGAGTCTTATCATGGCCGTCTTAAGCATTTTATATTTTTTTTAGAACTCAATTACTATTAAATTTCTTCATTGATATAATTGAGGAAGTGCTAAATATTGTGACTACATGTCTCAATTGGATACGGGAACAAATTAATCAAAGATCATGGGAAACTGACAGAAAAGACAGAGAACTCGCACATCAAATGAAATTTCTACTTACAAAAACAAACTGTATGGCTCAACAAATAAGCTCTGTCCAAGAGAGCAAAGTCAGAATTCGTAAAGATTATGAAATATGGGTGAAACAACAATCTTAAGACCTCATCCGTTGTCAGATTTTTCCAGGCACAAAAACAAGACTAAATATTATGGTTGGATTCACGACACCAAATTATAATAATCCAATAGACGATAGCTACTGGCAATGCCCAGTTGGCCAAAGAGCTATGGGAATGTGTGCTTATACATCAGAGACGTATATAACACATAACATGGCTTTATACGTCTCTGCATACATCAAGTATACTTTATTATCTTGGCTATCATAGAAATCTTCAAAACAGTTGCACCCAAGAACTAAGAAGTTCCGACAAAGCTTGAAATAAGTTGTTTTCGTGTGAATCTAACTTAGAATCACTAGTTTGAAAACAAACTCAAAGCCTCGCATCATTTGTGTCTTTCCTTCTTTTTTCCAAGTCTGCCATTCGAACACATATCATACTCTTGCATCTTGCAAAACATCATCTGTAAACGTCATCAGCTGTTAATACGGCGTCTAACTTTAATATACATACAATATCTGAATTCCATTGATATTGCAAGAAAATTGTCTGGGAATGAATGTTTTGGTGGTCATGTTGAAAAGGAATAAACCAGCGGCTCTTTTCCAAACCTGTTCTCTGTTGATTAGATAATCATTCCATCTAACGGGGGAAACATTTTCTTCTTTTCTGTCAGTTTTCAGTCATAATGCATAGACTATACACATAGCCATGAATTCTGATGCATAGACCATATATGGTCATTTGATCCCTTCTTTGAATATATTCCACCACTTATTTTGGATTGATATTTATGTCACTGGTAGTTCATGACCTTGTCCTTCTATAATCAAAATATTGTTGGGATACAAAAGTTATTAGATACTTTTATTCTAAGAAGAACACATTTTTGTCTGGAAAATATCATTGCTTGAGATGGTTTCCGGCTGTTGATTTGTCTGTAAATATCTGATATCTCACCGTAGCAAGGAATTTTACATGTATATTGTAGCATATGATCCCTAGTTTGGGTTGCATAAAAAAATATCCCCCAATGCATAATTTGTTTGACAACATTTGTCTTTGGGATAAAACTATGACTTTTTGAGAATTTCAGTTTTATGCTTCTTTGAATTTTGGTGGGTGTTTTTGTTGTGATATGGTTTAGGTCTACATCTCACCAAAAGAAAATTGAAACCAAAGGAAGGGCCATTTTGTAAAACCCATTTATACATATATTTATTGTGAATATTTTATTATTATTGAAATATTTAGAGAGGCAACAGTCTTTCAGAATATTGCTATTTTTTTTATTATTATATTAGTGACTACAGCAAGACTAAGTCATGCGCATGCTCAGACACCGGTCCAACAGCTGTTTGTTTAACAGCAGTGAGAGTGACAGACGTCGCCGTACGAGGGAAGATTATAACATTTTCACTGAACAAAAGGTAAATGAACAACAAAGGGTATTATCCCGATCACCTGAGTCAAATGTGTGTTATGGTTTCACATATTTAAGTTTAGGACTATTCGTTCTAATCATAGTTTTATTTAATCCCCTGTCGCGAAATAATAGACAATGTGAATGTGCTTTCCCCATTCATTTATGAGCACGCGGACAAGATAAAGCCAGTCCCGTTACGACGGCTAGCGAGTGATCTTTGAATGGAAGAGAGAGAGATTTTTATGTAGAATTATTGTGAAAGATACATTTGTGATATTTGCATTTAATTTATTTGTGTTGGTGTTCGAATGAGGAAGTTTCTGATCGATTTTTAACCACAAAAAGGCACGTGGGCATAACCGTGTGTATCAGCACAGCCGTTCATCCGGTCAAATGTTCACATACTGCCGTACTATAGAATACTGTATTTCACTGAAAGCCGGTAACATAAAATTAGTAGAAATTTCACACTAATTTGAACTAAAAAACATATGTTATCAAAACTGTATCAGTGTAAACAAATTAATGTTGTTATTGAGTTTTCCCCAACAGAAACAATAGCTTTGTTCACAACTCTTGTGTTGAGAATTTGTCGAACATTGACAGTCAGCGATCTCCTGTACAAGTTATCTTTAATCACATTGAATTGAAAGTTCATTATTGACACTGACAGGTACTGGGTTTAATTGATTTAACCAGAGACATATACAGCCAGTAGTATATATATATATATATATACGTCTCTGATTTAACAATTATCTTTAACCCTTTTTTGTCATAACTACTGTTCAGTAAAGCAAGTTAACAAAATGACTGTTGTTAATCATATCACCTGGCTGGTAAAACACTAGCTGCTTTCTACCAATTTTTTCTTCCACTTCTAGACTGTCAGACTAGTAAACCAAAAGTCTGACATAGATCGTATCCCTAACAGAGGCCTCAAAAAATGTATGAACTCTCTTAGAATACAGTTACATCATAGAAGTCTTTCACATTATTTTCCTTTTTGGGTTGTAGAATATTAATAAGCTTTTATTGCATTTTCCTTTCTTTGTTTTTCATCTAATTTTGATAAAATTATGTGCCCAGCTGGTCAATTATTCAGTGCTTTTATTAGTTTTAATGTTACAATAAAATTTGTCCATGTTAAAAGCAAGTAATTTTTGAACTCTACATAAAAATCACTTAAACGTAATTCCTGAAAGCACAATTTTGCCCTAAAAAAATTTGAAATGGATCTAAGTCTGATATGGGCAATTCACCGAGGGTTAAAATTCTAAGAAAAGGTTACTTATATATAGAGGTTCCCTGAGTGATGGTTGGTTATCATGTTTATCTAACTCGAGTTAGTTGAATTTTTTATTGTATAGACACAAGGTTTTCTGAGTGTCTTTTACAATTTGAAAATTAACTAACAAGTGCTAGGTAAACATGATAACCTACCATCACGAGGTTGGGATCCTTTTTCTCCCATAACGTTCATATTTTATATGGAAAGCCATTTGTTTCTCTTGAAAATACACTATGTAGGCTTCAAATGGGGGATACAATTACCGTGAATCACAACGTCACAATGGAAGATGATGTCGCAAAGCATTGTTACGTGATGTCATCAGTAAAAAATTGACCAATAAAATCACGTCCAGGGTGAGACCCAATGAAATCACGTCCAGGGTGAGACCCACTAGTGGGTAACCAAAAATGTTTACCAACTCCTAGCAGATTTATCCAATGAATCGGAAGTGAGGAAACCTATAGTGGTTGTGGGAGAAATAAATTTTACCAACAGGAGTGCACATGCAGTGTTTTCTTTTAATTAAATAAAATTCTAATTTTTATTTTTTGCAAAGTATCATCTAAAAGACTCAAATGATTCCTTATCTATGAAATATTATTTTATTAACATGTATTTTCAAATGGCCCTAGAAAAAGTCCTGATGGACAGTATTTTGTTTATAGCCTATATATAAAATAAGTTATATAAAAGGGTAAAAGTCGGAGATACATGTAGATTGTCTATGATGTTCCCAGAAAATTGTGTAAGGTGGAATTTTAAGTCCTATTAGCTAGTAAACTCATCTTTTTTTGGGAAGGACTTGTCATATTTTGTTCTCCATAAGTGATTATTCAGTACTTTCCAAAAAATATCCATATAAAATGCTAGATAGGGATTCTTTCAAAAACATCATATATGTAAGTAAAATAAATTTGTAATCTGCTAATAATTCTTTACCGGTAAGATACTGGTCGGCATAGGGTTATTCCCCTTTGAGCATGTACTTAATTAATAGTCAACCCATACCTGGTACTTGAAAAAATGTTAAAACTTAAAACATGCAGTCATATTTTGTGATGGTTTTGGGATCATTGTTCATGAGTGTACATTTCCACTAGCAAGATGCTTAGACTAGTGTCTAATTTATAATTAGTGTACTTGTCATAGGGTAAAAAAGGAAGGGGGATCCTGGAGGAGGAAGGGGCTATAGTTTTTTTTTCAAAATCTTCCTGCAAGTTTAGCACTCAAGATCGACATTGAAAGCCACTGATTGTTAAGTGTTTATTCTAATCCAGGTGTGAATTAGTAATAAACAAAGTAGATCTACCATGTTAACTGTATGGCCTCGAAAAATAGAAACCCTTTATAAACAATTAGGATGAGCATACATGTTAACCCAACACTCTCACATTGTACATTAAAATATTAAAGGTTTTTCGTTTAAAAAACGCATAGATCTCTGTTTTGCACCTTCGTTGATTGTATTCTACTAAACACCATCCTCTTCAAAAATGCCCCCCCCCCCCCCACCCCACTACCTCCAAACACTTTGTAGTATAAATTTAGAACTTTGAAATAAGTTTTAGTAGACTATTGAAGGATTATAAAAAGAGCACTTTCAAGTAAGTTAAGCCCTCAAAACACCTCGTAGAATAAATACAGTACTTAAGAATCCAGCAACTTTAATCTACATTTTTCCAGTAAATATAGTTTCTATACCTTAAATTAAATCCACAAATATAATGTCAAGAAATTGTGTCGTTTATAGCCGTGGGCAAAGTAATCTCTGAAATGAGGACGGTCACTTTAGTAGCCTTTTAGGAATCAGCTGATCAGAGCTGTGATGGGAAGTTAAAGTTTTCACCACGAGTTTATAACTGGTGTATTAATGTATATATATGTTTTTATATTTCACTTTAGTTCTAGTCCTCCGTATTACACTCTATCTTATATATTAAAATGTAATTAGTCATTAATGGACGTCATCCACACCTTTCATGGAGAAGAATGCCTGTAACAGGATGTAGAAGTATATGTTAAAAGCTGTGTTACCTGTATAACCGGATACCTGAGTTTTTATGTTGTCATGATAACCTTAGTCCTATAGGTAAAACTTGACAGGTGTGAATAGGATGTTACTGACAAAAAGTGATATTGTGAAATTTCCAGGTAAAATTGTGAACTTCTGTTAAAAATCTGTGGTTTCATGAGAGAGAAAAAAATCAGCATTCTGCAACACTTCCTGCTTTTCTCCCAGTATTTCTCAGAAATTTGAGTTATTTTTATGTACATTGTATATTCAATTACGAAAATGTGATTTTGTATTGTTTAACAGCCTATCAACAAGTTAAATAATTCATAAAGATAGGAATTCAACTCATGTTTATTAGTTAAGATTTGTTTTGAAATCACAGCATTGTCCTTATTGATTTGCATTAACCAACATTTATGAGAAACAAATATTGCTACCAAAACGTTTACATTAAAATACTTGTATTGGTGGGTGTTTTTAATACCAGAACATTTTATTTAGGAGAGTTTAGTTGTAGCTTTGTACATCTGTGTCCCCAGGTGTCCAAACCAAACAGTTTCACTGTGATAATTGTAAAACAGTAAACATCATTAGTAATATAACTAGTAGGGTAGTAAACTAAATAATTATTTTTATGAGGTATTGCTTTCATTATTTATACGCCTGATGATGTTGGGTCTTATTAATCCATATATGATTTTGTTTGTAGGGCATACAAGGTACGCCGGACCTAACTACTGCTTCCATACAGCGTAGACATACAGATTTACTAATGTAAGTAAGTTAACCTTCCTTATTTACATAACTACTGCTTCCATACAGTGGAGACATACAGATTTACTAATGAAAGTAAGTTAACCTTCCTTATTTACATAACTACTGCTTCCATACAGCGTAGACATACAGATTTACTAAAGTAAGTAAGTTAACCTTATATTTACATAATTCGCCCTCGTCACGTAGGGCATAAAAGGTTAAAATTGAACTGCAGTGAAAGGTTCCTGGTAAACAATATGTGTAACAGGGTTCTCCCCAGAATTTTTTTAAGCCGATATGTTTCATTTGCAACGAACATTCAAGACGGACACGCTAATATAATACCTTATAATACCTTATCAAACCTAAGGGGGGTGGGGGGTGTAATATAATGTTTAAAAAGTTACTTTTATTTACCAAACTTCTTTTGGTGAACATTAAAACCAAGGAAATAAATAAGTGTTTCTTATGTCTGAATTTTCAGCAATATATTCTGAAAAAAAATACAATTTATAGAAAGGTGGATGAGTTTTGTACATTGAATAATAGATATGACATTTGTGACATTTGTCTCTTATCTTTACATTTGTATCCCTTACTTAATCCCCATTAAAAATAATTTAAAGAAGAAATATTTAAAAGCTATAGGGGGAAACACTTACATGAACAAGTTTATATCATAGTTCTTATTATTGTAAGAGAAAATGTTTTAATAAAATGTACAGTGTTTTTATTTCCTCTAAAACTATATTAAATACTGCTGTCAGTAAATGTGATCAAAGATTAAAACAGCATTTTTATTTGAGCTCTTCTTCATTAAAAACGACAAATCCGGAATTTCATTCCCCTTTCCGGTTTGTACTTTACACAATCCAAGATGGCGACCATCACTAACTGAATACACACGCTATTTCAGCGTTGTCAAATGCAATCATATGTGAGTAAATTAATTTATAATAGATGTAATAAGTGTTTGTTTTGTTAATCCAACAGTAGGTACCTCAATTAATCACCTATTGACCATGCTAAAAGGATCCGGTGGTAATTGCTTTAGGCTCCAGTGAGCACGCTTGCCGGACACCTGTGCCCTGTGGGCTTGTCGTCCGGTCCCCCTCCCCACTAATTACAGGCCCCCTGTGGCAATACGCTTATCGTGCAACTGACCAGTGGGGTCATTGATGGACTTGGGTCAGCCGTGTGATTTAATCAGTGTCAATTTCTTGTGTAAAAAGACCACCTGTTCAGTACAAATAACAAGGTGATACGGTTCACAGTTTAAGGTGATACGGGTCAATTAAGCTGATACGGCAGGGAGGATTTCAAACTGAAGCTGATACGGAGCCGTATCAGCTAAATGGCCTGGGGAGAACCCTGTGTAAGACACAAACATCCTTTAACAAAGGATGAATCATGACTATTTTAATTTAATGCAACAATCAGATATGTGTATCTTTAAAAAAAATGTAACAAAAATGACAGCATGTTTTAGATTTCCTTCAGCTATTTACGGGGTACATCAGTAAGGTTCATCAATATTGTATTGATTAATATATATTTGTTAATTGTATTGACTGTATAAAATGTACTGTAAAGCGCTTTAGAGTGGCTTATGTTAGCTAGATAGGGCGCTATTTCAACTGTTGTATATTTATTTATTTATCAAGAATTTGACAGAGTGGATGATTTAAAAAAAATCCAAGCTAGAGGAAACAGTAGAATCTCTCACCTCCTTTGCCAAGTGTTTGGCAACTTAAGAATCTTTCCCCGAGGGTTGAGATTCCCAATCAAGGGGGTGAATGATTCTTTTTCTCTTACCCTGTTCACCCATTGTATATCAAAGACATAATGTCATGTTAACACTACAGTGTAAATGCAGGGTTGACGTGACGTTGATGTATTGTTGACATGTGAAGGAGTTTGAAGTAATTTTCAGACTAAAGGGATTTTACAGACCCAGAGCATCTTCCGTTTGTTTTGAATTATCCTTAGATTGTGCTACATATCTCCTCAGCAATACACAGCTCTATCTAGTTTAGGGTAAGAAACTTATTGATCCATAATTTCTGGACTGAAGGGATTTTAGAGACCCGATGGGTCTTTTGTTTGTAGAGATTTGAGGTTCGGAGTGAGAAGTAGAGCGAGGTATAAATTATCAATACGTAGAATGGCTATAAGTTTTACTCTTTGATTGTGATACCACCATGCAGGGCCAGCTCTCCTTGTCGACTGTAATTGTCTCGAGGACTGGATACGTGTGGCGTATAGATTGATGTTTGATCAATGTGGACTGCTCAGTGAGACTTTTACTGTGTATAAAATTCATAGTTTTTGTGGTTGCAGTGCAATCTCAATGGTCTGTACAGTAGTATAGCCTATAGTGACTTACCAGGAAAGTGTGTAACAGTCAAATAGTTTTAAAACTTCAATGCTTTTGATAAAGAAATCTTGCCTCTGCAATTGTGAATTGCAAATTTATATATCTCACTGGTATATATGACTTTGTTTCACTTCCCCAGGGAATGGCGAGTCAATAAGATGATTAATGATAGATGTTAACCCTTCTTCCTCCCATTTTTGTGTGGGGTATTAATACTTTGTCAGTTTGTCTGTGAGCATGTGTAGGGTGTGTGAGTGTGAGTGTGAGTGTGTGTAGGGTGTGTGTGTGTGTGTGTGTGTGTGTGAGTGTGTGTGTGAGTGTGGGTCTGTCATTGGTAAAAGCTTGTGTCAGAGACATCTCATAAACCCCTCAACAGATTGAGCTTGTATTTTCAGCATGGAATATTAATGTATCGAGTTCTACACCTAATTTGATGTTGGTAATCAATGTTCAATGTTAAAATTGTGTACAAAATATCTGACGAATGCCATACAGATTGAGTTCATTTTTACACCATAGTGGCCATTGGTCAAGGTTAAGATTCAAATAAAGGTATCACTTGAACTCTTTAGTATTCCTACTATGGGGTGACTGATATGATGATTATCTATGCCTGTCCCCATTCATTTTATTTTTGTTTTTATGTAGTTTTCAATTAAATGAATTCAATGAAAATTGAAATTATTGCGGTGTCAGCATTTGTCGTTGGTTGTGTATCCTGCAGTGAACATTTGTGGAGTTGTGCAATCTATCATTTAAAAGCTGAAAAATTGTGATTGATCTCATTTGTGCTGTAAAATGTAAATAATGAAGTTTCAACTCATGTCTTGAATTAATTTGTGTAAAACTGTCAGAAACTGGTGATGTCGTGATCAAGTTATCTGGTTTTCCTGGTGGAACAGACAGACACAATTACTGCCTCTTGTGAACGTCAATGTCTTAAAATTACAGTACAGATTTGAAATATGTTTGTTGAGTTAATTAGTTATTGTTGGTGCTATCTACCACTTCAGATATTTAGTTGTACCTCCCACTTAGTTAAGTGGGGGGAGGGGAGATAGTAATCGCTTTGTCAGTGTGTCGGGTGTGGACAGCACTTAGTTAAGTGGGAGAGGGGAGATAGTAATCGCTTTGTCAGTGTGTCAGGTGTGGAAAGCACTTAGTTTAGTGAGGGGAGGGGAGATAGTAATCACTTTGTCAGTGTGTCGGGTGTGAAAAGCACTTAGTTTAGTGGGGGGAGGGGAGATAGTAATCGCTTTGTCAGTGTGTCGGTTGTGGAAGGCACTTAGTTAAGTGGGAGAAGGGAGATAGTAATCGCTTTGTCAGTGTGTCGGGTGTGGAAAGCACTTAGTTTAGTGGGGGGAGGGGAGATAGTAATCGCTTTGTCAGTGTGTCGGTTGTGGAAGGCACTTAGTTAAGTGGGAGAAGGGAGATAGTAATCGCTTTGTCAGTGTGTCGGGTGTGGAAAGCACTTAGTTTAGTGGGGGGAGGGGAGATAGTTATCGCTTTGTCAGTGTGTCGGGTGTGGAAGGCACTTAGTCTAGTGGGGGAGGGACATAGTTATCCTTTTGTCAGTGTGTCGGGTGTGGAAGGCACTTAGTTTAGTGGGGGGGAGGGGACATAGTTATCCTTTTGTCAGTGTGTCGGGTGTGGACGGCACTTAGTTTAGTGGGGGAGGGGAGATATTAATCACTTTGTCAGTGTGTCGGGTGTGGAAGGCACTTAGTTTAGTGGGGGATGGGAGATAGTAATCGCTTTGTCAGTGTGTCTGGTGTGGAAGGCACTTAGTCTAGTGGGGGAGGGACATAGTTATCCTTTTGTCAGTGTGTCGGGTGTGGAAGGCACTTAGTTTAGTGGGGGGGAGGGGACATAGTTATCCTTTTGTCAGTGTGTCGGGTGTGGACGGCACTTAGTTTAGTGGGGGAGGGGAGATATTAATCACTTTGTCAGTGTGTCGGGTGTGGAAGGCACTTAGTTTAGTGGGGGATGGGAGATAGTAATCGCTTTGTCAGTGTGTCTGGTGTGGAAGGCACTTAGTTTAGTGGGGGAGGGACATAGTTATCCTTTTGTCAGTGTGTCGGGTGTGGAAGGCACTTAGTTTAGTGGGGGAGGGGAGATAGTTATCGCTTTGTCAGTGTGTCTGGTGTGGAAGGCACTTAGTTTAGTGGGGGGATGGGAGATAGTAATCGCTTTGTCAGTGTGTCGGGTGTGGACGGCACTTAGTTCAGTGGGGGAAGGGGAGATAGTTATCGCTTTGTCAGTGTGTCTGGTGTGGAAGGCACTTAGTTTAGTAGGGGAGGGGAGATAGTTATCGCTTTGTCAGTGTGTCTGGTGTGAAAGGCACTTAGTTTAGTGGGGGAGGGGAGATAGTTATCGCTTTGTCAGTGTGTCTGGTGTGGAAGGCACTTAGTTTAGTGGGGGGATGGGAGATAGTAATCGCTTTGTCAGTGTGTCGGGTGTGGACGGCACTTAGTTCAGTGGGGGAAGGGGAGATAGTTATCGCTTTGTCAGTGTGTCTGGTGTGGAAGGCACTTAGTTTAGTAGGGGAGGGGAGATAGTTATCGCTTTGTCAGTGTGTCTGGTGTGAAAGGCAATTAGTTTAGTGGGGGAGGGGAGATAGTTATCGCTTTGTCAGTGTGTCTGGTGTGGAAGGCACTTAGTTTAGTGGGGGAGGGGAGATAGTTATCGCTTTGTTAGTGTGTCGGGTGTGGAAGGCACTTAGTTTAGTGGGGGAGGGGAGATAGTTATCGCTTTGTCAGTGTGTCGGGTGTGGATGGCACTTAGTTTAGTGGGGGAGGGACATAGTTATCCTTTTGTCAGTGTGTCTGGTGTGGACGGCACTAAGTTCAGTGGGGGGATGGGAGATAGTAATCGCTTTGTCAGTGTGTCTGGTGTGGAAGGCACTTAGTTTAGTGGGGGGAGGGGAAATAGTAATCGCTTTGTCAGTGTGTCGGGTGTGGACAGCACTTAGTTTAGTGGGGGGATGGGAGATAGTTATCGCTTTGTCAGTGTGTCGGGTGTGGAAGGCACTTAGTTTAGTGGGGGGAGGGGAGATAGTTATCGCTTTGTCAGTGTGTCTGGTGTGGAAGGCACTTAGTTTAGTGGGGGGAGGGGAAATAGTAATCGCTTTGTCAGTGTGTCGGGTGTGGACAGCACTTAGTTTAGTGGGGGGATGGGAGATAGTTATCGCTTTGTCAGTGTGTCGGGTGTGGAAGGCACTTAGTTTAGTGGGGGGAGGGGAGATAGTTATCGCTTTGTCAGTGTGTCTGGTGTGGAAGGCACTTAGTTTAGTGGGGGGAGGGGAAATAGTAATCGCTTTGTCAGTGTGTCGGGTGTGGACAGCACTTAGTTTAGTGGGGGGAGGGGACATAGTTATCCTTTTGTCAGTGTGTCGGGGGTGGAAGGCAATGGGTTCTGTCCCTAGGCCAGGACATAACAAAGTCCTTAAAAATGGTAGTTGTTATTCACTGCTTAACATTCAGCATTTAGGGGAATGGCTGAATGGCAACAACTGGTTCATCCGTTGTCAGTATAATGCGACTGGGCAGAATGCTGTGCTGCTTCGGCATGGTATTTCAGTGAGATAGCACTTAAAGTCGGCATCAGGTCCGTGCTATCGCAAGTAGGCAAATACACCAACATACCCTGCCTCCTGCACTCATACACAACATACATGCAGACACACCCTTAATTGACCTTAGCTGTTGATAGGACATTATACAAAATAAAACCTAAACCTAGATCTTATATATTATGTTTCTATCTGCAAATCTTGTGAATTCGATATCTTATAAACCCCTGCACTGATATAGTTTATGGTAAAATCATCTCCTGATTAGATTTTTTTGTTCATAGGTAAAGGTCAGAGGGTCAAAGGTCACACATAATTTGCAATAAGAAGTTGTGTACAGCATAACTCATGAACCAGTCAAGAGATTTGGTTTCTATTTACAACTTTACTTTGGTAAATGTGAATCCCCATCCCTACTTGTGCCCTTGACATTATCACCTGACGGACAAGCCCGTAACATGGGAGGCAAAGTTCATTGACATGAGTATTGATGTTTGTGTTGGCTTGCTGCTATATATACAAACTGTGGAAAAAAAACTGCGGATGTGTGGGATGTGTCGTCCTTCAGCTAGCTTCTCTCTGTCAGCTGTAACAGTAAAATATTGGACGGCAAAACTTTTTCCAGCAATGCCTTTGAAATATTTGTGTTCCCCGAAAGCTTGTCAGTGACTTCAACTCTAATGGACTAAATCACAGGTCAATCACTTGAGGCTTCTGATGACTTGTCTTAATTCAGAGTCACATGACAAGGTACAAAATGCGGTCATTTCATCACGGCCTCAAACCTGTAACATCTGGTCATCATTATTCCTGAAAAAGTTAACAACAAATTAACATACATGTACATCTGTCAATTAGCATATTGCACGAATACTCAAAGCTTTTAAAAGTAACTTAATTCCAGGGATTCAAAATTATACAAGGGAGAATGAGAACCTATGTCTGCAGTAAATTCATTGAAACAGTTGTGAAGTTCAACGTAACCCAGTCGATGGTTTCCAATGTGGAATTTTCCTCCTTATCCAGAAGAGGAATAAATACAATAAACAAGATGACCATGACAACATCAAATTAATTAAAAATTAAATAATCTCCTGGGAACGGGGGTTCAAATAGTCCATTTTGAAAGAATTTTTCCTGTTTCCTGAAGTCATTTGTATACATGCACATAATTTCCATTTTCATAAAATTTTTGATTTTCTTATTAATATCCTTTTCAAATCACAACTCCATGTTCAATTTTGGCTAAGAAAATGCCAGAAAAATGGTCCACACAAAAAACTCTCCCCAAGAGACATTAATCAACGGTGTAGATTTTCCCACTTTGACTTTATGGAAGCTGACACCTTTGTGGTAGACATCAAAACCATTGAAAAACCTCCAATCTAATATATACAAGTGTAATATATAACATATTTATTGGAATAGGATTTCAGAGGGTGCATGTTAGGAAAATATCAATAAAGCACTTGTATTATATAACGGGGATTGATAGTCATGCTGGTTTACATGGAGAATATTGATTGAAATTCTTATATGATGTACAGGAAAATCCCAACAATGCTGATTTACATAAGATCAGATAATCCCAAGGAGCTTTCAAGGTGAGGAAGTTGGACGAGTCCGACATAATCACTAGGGAAATCACTTAGGGTTTTGTTGGCTGCAGGGGGGGAAGTTGGATGGGTATATGTAACAGATATAACAGACAATACGTGATGCTGTAGGCTCCTGTAGTAGACACAAAACAGTCTGGAAATAATACACAAAAACCCTTTAGTGTATACATATCTCGTGGTCGGGATCATCCAGTGCTGATATGTGTGCTTTGTCCAGACTAGATTCAGAGGCAGATTTTAGAGTAAATGTATATATGGAGAGAAAATCTAAATTGAGTTCCAGTTTTCATAAAAATTGCTATTATTGTATATGGTAAACAAAAATGTGCAAAATGGTAAGTTATTTTGGTAAAGAGACTGAAAATGATAAAACAGAAAAACCGCCAGTTGGGACTTGAATTTGCTGACGTCATCATGTTGTTCATGCTGCATAACAAGAGAGAAAGTATGTAATGATACTGCCTCCTGCTTGTAAGGGAATATCTTGATGAGGACTTGTATTAGTAGTAGTTTGTTAAATTTGCAAAACAGGTGAAATATTGTTGTCTGATGCATATATCTAGATCTCTCCCACATTATTTCATTACAATCACCAAAGGTCACTGTGACCTACATTTTAACCTTATTTAAAAGTGCAAAATATGTGAGATATCGCTTGTCTGGAGCAAATCCTGCACATTATTTCACCTGAGACCATCAAAGTTGGTATGCAGGTACATCTTGGGAAGATTGCAGAGTGTCATATAAGCTGGTAACGATCATTATCACATACCTATATGCAATCTTACAATAGTAGTACAACAATTTTCTGTTGATGTTTTCTGTCAGTTTGTATCACACATGTGTGATACAAGATGTTGTATCACCATACTAGCCGGAACTACTTTTTAGGGGAATTCCCTTGTCATGGCGAGCTGAAAAGTTCCCGGTAATTGCAAAAAATATCAAAATTTATAAAATCTTTGTATCTATCTCTACCAAATACGAAAGGTATGTGATTAAAGCAAGACCACACACTTTTGTTTTTCTAACGAATCAGAAAGCACGAGTTTATTGCGCAGGCTAATATATTCACGAGTGCGGGGAGTTTATTTCCTGAATGTCTCTATGAATTATGTCCATATAGTTTAGTGGTTGGAGATATTGGCAACGTGTGGCATTATTGTTCTGCTTTGTAGTGTTGGTCAAAAACACAATTTGATATTCATTAAAAACATTGTCATCGAAATATTGTCTTTTCCCACAATTTTAAGTTTCAATTGTAACTATTTGAAATTTGAAATAATACAAAATATGACTTTTCTCATAAATTGTTCTGTACCAATAACTACACATGCTTCTCGTATGAAAATATGCAGACAAGCCTTAATGTTTAATTTAGAAATAATCAATGTATGAAACAACTGCTTCAGTAATTAACAAAAATTACACATCTTGTCACAATTCCATTTTAGGGAATAATCCATTCATGTACAAATTATCTCCCCTTAGAATTGAAGAACTCTTTCATCTGGAGAAAGAATAGCGTTGGCATGGGTTTAAAATAACAAGATAACTTCATTTTTATGTGTTCAAAAGTTATGTAAATTACTGATTAATAAAATATGAATCGATGAAAATGATATATTTTTGAAAGTTTACTGATATCTGATTTTGTGCTATGTATAAGTTATATTTGTCGGCATACAATGTGGCTTCAGTCGGATAACAGGTAGCTCTGAATTACACATTGCATGAGTAGCAGTGAATCGAACCAAAGGAAACCTTATTTCAGTTCAGCATATATCCTAGATATATCTTATATGCATGTACATGTAAGTCATGTGTGGATACCTAGTTCAACCTGGTCATATTGATCATTTCAAAAATGTCATAAAAAGTTTATTAAACAGAACTTTTAGGGATGGTCGGGTGGCGCAGTGGATAGCACTCTTGCCTGTTACCAAGGCTGCTAGGGTTTGATTCCCTGATCGGTCGTGAACAAGTATTGGGTCACCAGCCCTACTTAGTGGGTTTTCTGCGGGTACTCAGGTTTCCTCCCACATCAAGACCCGTGCTAGCTAATATCTGGGCCAAAAAGAGTGATTAATAAAAGTTGAAATAAGTTGTTTCATAATTGTTGTAAAATAAATTTAAAGTTTATATATATAGAACACGCCAACAAGAGCGATTAATATAAGTTGCAATAACTTGTTTCAGAATAGTTGTAAAATAAAGTTATATATATATATAGAACAGAACATTTGATTCCCTACGTCATCGTATCTGTCCTGTGTGCTGTAATCCATTCATGTCCATGACAGCACGAGGGACTATAGTCTGGTGTAAAAAGGTATGTAAGGTAAACTGTAACATCCGGTAACTTGTATCAGAAATTTTCAAGCAAGACAGGTGTGTTTTAGTATTGTTATTGTGAAGTGTTCCTTATGTATAAACAAGTTTAAAACAGGATAAATATAACGGAGCAACATAAGCAGACAACAAGTTACTACGACGACTCGACCTGTTTAGGGTAACTGACCTTTACAGGTAAGTGACTTTACAAAAAATATCCTGAATAATCCATTTTCAATCAAATTTGTTCTCAGGATATATAGTAACTAAGTGCGAGAATCATATTTATGTAGATAAGTGTTGTGTCTGTTGACTCAATAGAAAGGCCGTCATCCATTAACTGATGCACATTACAAAAATCAAATTAGAAATTGTTTGCACCTGGTAGTAAAATTAGTTAAAGTAAGAGTGATATTCTACAAACTGTATATATATCTACGATAGTCTATTTATAGAATAGTAATTTGAGACATTTTCAAAGGCTTTCTGGTCAACATCTATTGTATACCAGGACAATTGTATGACAGTTTAAATTTTGCATTTTTCAATCTCCTCTATGAAGACAAATTTATCGCTCAAACGTAATATACATGAAATGATATTTTTTAAAACACTCGGGGCGAATATAGATTTTACCGGCAAAGGGGGAAAGTTTGTCTGGTATACAGTCAGAGTGCAGAGTCACACTCCTGTTGTACACCCAATTGTTAGATAGCTTAATACTTTATACTTAAACGATTTAGAAGTATAGCATTTTTGTGTCACTTTAATCCAGTTTAGAATGTATGGTGTGGTGTGTACGAAATACAAGGGTACACACTTGGCTGTGTGGACACTTTAGATTAGATTAGTCGACCTCTGGGAAACATCTCGGGATACCGAGTATGTACTGTGTATGTCGTACTGCAGATTAGTGTCTAGTGAGTAAATACAGAGCAGATGATACCGACATCAATGAACAAAGATTTCAAGTACACTCGTAGTAGGTACAATCAAAGTAAAGAGACCAGCTTGACCTAAAACAAACGCGTCACATTGACATTTTGTATATCAGTTTGATGATATTTTTTTCGAAAATTGTTTTTTTTACTTATAACTGAATCGTATTTAATCGGTTGAAACTTTTGAGAATCAAAAAGACGTCAACATTTCGTAAATTATTTGTCGATACAGGATGACAATGCAGTGAAGGTCAGTGTATCGGGTGGTGAGATTGTAAGGGATATTAAACAGGACACTAGCATAATTACCTGTATATAATAAAATAATCTATGCCTGCATTACACACCTGAAGTGGTGGATAACCAGGCTTGCAGTGCGTTTCCAGTTCCAATATGGTGAAACTTTAAGCATACAGGTATGTGCCGGTTTTGAAATCAAACTGAATCAAATTGATAATACAGTTTTCCATTGGCAGATTTATGTAAAACTTATGTATTTCTCTCTTTGCAACATCTCATAAGTTTGTCAGTACATTGCAATTAATTCAATTGAACATTTTGGCAAAATTAAAAACTGGGGTCTAGGGTAGGGGGATTGATCTTGAGGATGGAGCTACCCAGAAGCTGAAGAATTTAAACTTTTACAAATGACCTTTGAAGACTTGATTACCATAAGATACCTCTAGTGACATAGTTAGATTATTACAAGTGACCTTCTAATTATCTTTGAGGTAAGACAAGTTTGACCTTTGATGCCGTCTCTCACTTTAAGTGACCTTTAAATAATATTTTGACTTTTGTTACTATACATAGCCTGCATCCTTTGATGACACCAGTGGTTATGAACTCGGTACAAGTGGACTCAGTAGGTGTTAGATGGTACAGGTGGTGTTTGATGACACCAGTGGTTATGAACTCAGTACTAGTGGACTCAGTGGGTGTTAGATGTTACAGGTGGTGTTTGATGACACCAGTGGTTATGAACTCAGTACTAGTGGACTCAGTAGGTGTTAGATGGTACAGGTGGTGTTTGATGACACCAGTGGTTATGAACTCAGTACTAGTGGACTCAGTAGGTGTTAGATGGTACAGGTGGTGTTTGATGACACCAGTGGTTATGAACTCAGTACTAGTGGACTCAGTAGGTGTTAGATGGTACAGGTGGTGTTTGATGACACCAGTGGTTATGAACTCAGTACTAGTGGACTCAGTAGGTGTTAGATGGTACAGGTGGTGTTTGATGACACCAGTGGTTATGAACTCAGTACTAGTGGACTCAGTAGGTGTTAGATGGTACAGGTGGTGTTTGATGACACCAGTGGTTATGAACTCAGTACTAGTGGACTCAGTAGGTGTTAGATGGTACAGGTGGTGTTTGATGACACCAGTGGTTATGAACTCAGTACTAGTGGACTCAGTAGGTGTTAGATGGTACAGGTGGTGTTTGATGACACCAGTGGTTATGAACTCAGTACTAGTGGACTCAGTAGGTGTTAGATGGTACAGGTGGTGTTTGATGACACCAGTGGTTATGAACTCAGTACTAGTGGACTCAGTAGGTGTTAGATGGTACAGGTGGTGTTTGATGACACCAGTGGTTATGAACTCAGTACTAGTGGACTCAGTAGGTGTTAGATGGTACAGGTGGTGTTTGATGACACCAGTGGTTATGAACTCAGTACTAGTGGACTCAGTAGGTGTTAGATGGTACAGGTGGTGTTTGATGACACCAGTGGTTATGAACTCAGTACTAGTGGACTCAGTAGGTGTTAGATGGTACAGGTGGTGTTTGATGACACCAGTGGTTATGAACTCAGTACTAGTGGACTCAGTAGGTGTTAGATGGTACAGGTGGTGTTTGATGACACCAGTGGTTATGAACTCAGTACTAGTGGACTCAGTCGGTGTTAGATGGTACAGGTGGTGTTTGATGACACCAGTGGTTATGAACTCAGTACTAGTGGACTCAGTCGGTGTGAGATGGTACAGGTGGTGTTTGATGACACCAGTGGTTATGAACTCAGTACTAGTGGACTCAGTGGGTGTTAGATGGTACAGGTGGTGTTTCATGTTGCATTGTCTACTGTTTGTATGTATTGACATCTATGTTTGTGCATCTGTGATAGACGAAACGTGCTGTTGCTTTAATTTTGAATTAATATCATTGAATACGATTCCAGAATGTAAAAATGTTTTCCTTTTCTTGCCATCAGATAAATTGTTATGTAATGAAATTTTGAATCCTTTTTTTTTTAAATTTATTTTTAATACTTTTGAAAACATTTTGATGATTTTTTTTATTGTGTTTACAATTTGTAGAGGTATATAAGCAAACAGTTGCCTAGTGTCTATAACAAACTAACATGATTCAACACCTTTAGAAGGGAGTTCATAGTGGTTGACCTTTGGCGATTAGCGACCTTCTTGCACTTTCCTGAGAGTGTGTGTCTGTAGCTGATTATTCTCTGTAGGGGAGCTGTACTTATCTCCTGGGGTATTGTTATAACAGTAGATACACACAGGTATAGACAGAGGTACAACATGTCCAACACACAGGGAGATATGAAGGTGTCCATTATACATATGGATACAGGGGTGTCCATCACACAGGTAGATACAGAGTGTTACCTCTGTATCTACGAGTTGATACAGAGGTGACACACTGGTAGATACAGAGGTAACACACAGGTAGATACAGAGGTGACACACAGGTAGATACAGAGGTAGCACAAAGGTAGATACAGAGGTGACACACAGGTAGATACAGAGGTAGCACAAAGGTAGATACAGAGGTGACACACAGGTAGATACAGAGGTAGCACAAAGGTAGATACAGAGGTGACACACAGGTAGATACAGAGGTAGCACAAAGGTAGATACAGAGGTGACACACAGGTAGATACAGAGGTGACACACAGGTAGATACAGAGGTAGCACAAAGGTAGATACAGAGGTGACACACAGGTAGATACAGAGGTAGCACAAAGGTAGATACAGAGGTGACACACAGGTAGATACAGAGGTGACACACAGGTAGATACAGAGGTAGCACAAAGGTAGATACAGAGGTGACACACAGGTAGATACAGAGGTAGCACAAAGGTAGATACAGAGGTGACACACAGGTAGATACAGAGGTAGCACAAAGGTAGATACAGAGGTGACACACAGGTAGATACAGAGGTAGCACAAAGGTAGATACAGAGGTGACACACAGATAGATACAGAGGTAACACACTGGAAGATACAGAGGTAACGCACAGGTAGATACAGAGGTAACACACAGGTAGGTACAGAGGTAACACACTGGTAGATACAGATGTAACGCACAGGTAGATACAGAGGTAACACACAGATAGAGACAGAGGTAACACACAGGTAGATACATTATAACAGTAGATACACACAGGTATAGACAGAGGTACAACATGTCCAACACCCAGGGAGATATGAAGGTGTCCATTATACATATGGATACAGGGGTGTCCATCACACAGGTAGATGCAGATTTTTACCTCTTTTTCTTCGAGTTGATACAGTGGTGACACACTGGTAGATACAGAGGTAACGTACAGGTAGATACAGAGGTGACACACAGGTAGATACAGAGGTAGCACAAAGGTAGATACAGAGGTGACACACAGGTAGATACAGAGGTGACATACAGGTAGATACAGAGGTGACACACAGGTAGATACAGAGGTAGCACAAAGGTAGATACAGAGGTGACACACAGGTAGATACAGAGGTAGCACAAAGGTAGATACAGAGGTGACACACAGGTAGATACAGAGGTAGCACAAAGGTAGATACAGAGGTGACACACAGGTAGATACAGAGGTAGCACAAAGGTAGATACAGAGGTGACACACAGGTAGATACAGAGGTAGCACAAAGGTAGATACAGAGGTGACACACAGGTAGATACAGAGGTAGCACAAAGGTAGATACAGAGGTGACACACAGGTAGATACAGAGGTAGCACAAAGGTAGATACAGAGGTGACACACAGATAGATACAGAGGTAACACACTGGAAGATACAGAGGTAACACACAGGTAGATACAGAGGTAACACACAGGCAGATACAGAGGTAACACACAGGTAGATACAGAGGTAACACACAAGTAGATACAGAGGTAGCACACAGGTAGATACAGAGGTAACACACAGGTAGATACACAGGTAACACACAGGTAGATACAGAGGTAACACACTGGTAGATACAGGGGTTTCCATCACACAGGTATATACAGAGGTAACACACAGGTAGATACACAGGTAACACACAGGGAGATACAGAGGTGTCCATCACACAGGTTACACAGGTAGATACAGAGGTAACACACTGATAGGTACAGAGGTAACACACAGGTAGATACATAGGTAACACACAGGTAGATACAGAGGTGTCCATCACACAGGTTACACAGGTAGATACAGAGGTAACACACTGATAGGTACAGAGGTAACACACAGGTAGATACATAGGTACAGAGGTGACACACAGGTAGATACAGAGGTAACACACTGATAGGTACAGAGGTAACACACAGGTAGATACATAGGTACAGAGGTGACACACAGGTAGATACAGAGGTGCCATACAGGGAGATACAGAGGTGACACACAGGGAGATACAGAGGTGACACACAGGGAGATACAGAGGTAGCACAAAGGTAGATACATAGGTGACACACAGGTAGATACAGAGGCAACACACAGGCAGATACAGAGGTAACACACAAGTAGATACAGAGGTAACACACAGGTAGATAAAGAGGTAACACACAGGTAGATACAGAGGCAACACACAGGCAGATACAGAGGTAACACACAAGTAGATACAGAGGTAGAACACAGGTATATACAGAGGTAACACACAGGTAGATACACAGGTAACACACAGGGAGATACAGAGGTGTCCATCACACAGGTTACTACTAGATACAGAGGTAACACACAGGTAGACACAGGGGTAACACACAGGTAGATATAGAGGTGACACACAGGTAGATACAGACGTAACACACAGGTAGACACAGGGGTAACACACAGGTAGATATAGAGGTGACACACAGGGAGATACAGAGGTGACACACAGGGAGATACAGAGGTAGCACAAAGGTAGATACATAGGTGACACACAGGTAGATACAGTGGTAACACACAGGTAGATACCAAGGAAACACACAGGTATATACAGAGGTGACACACTGGTAGATACCAAGGAAACACACATGTAGATGAAGAGGTGACACACTGGTAGATCCAGAGGTAACACACAGGTAGATACAGAGGGACCACACAAGAAGATACACAGGTACCACACAGGTAGATACAGAGGTAACACAAAGGTAGACACAGGGGTAACACACAGATAGATATAGAGGTGACACACAGGTAGATACAGAGGTAGCACGAAGGTAGATACAGAGGTGACACACAGGTAGATCCAGAGGTAACACACTGGTAGATACAGAGTTGTCGATACAGAGGTAACACACTGGTAGATACAGAGGTAACACACTGGTAGAGACAGGGTTGTCAATCAGGTAGATACAGAGGTAACACACTGGTATATACAGAGGTAACACACTGGTAGATACAGAGTTGTCGATACAGAGGTAACACACTGGTAGATACAGAGCTAACACACTGGTAGATACAGAGGTAACACACTGGTAGATACAGAGTTGTCCATCACACAGGTAGATACAGAGGTAACACACAGGTAGATACAGAGGTAACACACAAGTAGATACAGAGGTAGCACACAGGTAGATACAGAGGTAACACACTGGTAGATACAGAGGTGTCCATCACACAGGTAGATACAGAGGTAACACACTGGTAGATACAGAGGTAACACACTGGAAGATACAGAGGTAACACACTGGTAGATACAGAGGCAACACACTGGTAGATACAGGGTTGTCAATCACACAGGTAGATACAGAGGGAACACACAGATAGATACAGAGGTAACACACAGGTAGATACAGAGGTAACACACAGATAGCTATAGAGGTAACACACTGGTAGATACAGAGGTGTCCATCATACAGGAAGATACAGAGGTAACACACAGGTAGATACAGAGGTAACACAAAGGTAGATACAGAGGTAACACACAGGTAGATACCAAGGAAACACACTGGTAGATACAGAGGTAACACACTGGTAGATACAGAGGTGTCCATCATACAGGAAGATACAGAGGTAACACACAGGTAGATACAGAGGTAGATATACAGAGGTGACACACTGGTAGATACAGAGGAAACACACAGGTAGATACATAGGTAACACACAGGGAGATACAGAGGTAACACACAGGTAGATACAGAGGTAACACAAAGGTAGATACAGAGGTGACACACAGGTAGATACAGAGGTAACACAAAGGTAGATACAGAGGTAACACACATGTAGATACAGAGGTAGATATACAGAGGTGACACACTGGTAGATACAGAGGTAACACACAGGTAGATACATAGGTAACACACAGGTAGATACAGAGGTAACACACAGGTAGATACAGAGGTGACACACAGGTAGATACAGTGGTAACACACAGGTAGATACAGTGGTAACACACAGGTATAAACTGAGGTAACACACATGTAGATACAGGGGTAACACACTGGTAGATACAGAGGTAACACACTGGTAGATACAGAGGTAACACACTGGTAGATACAGGGGTTTCCATCACACAGGTAGATACAGAGGTAACACACAGGTAGATACAGGGGTGTCCATCACACAGGTAGATACAGAGGTAACACACTGGTAGATACAGAGTTGTCGATACAGAGGTAACACACTGGTAGATACAGAGGTAACACACAGGTAGATACCAATCAAACACACAGGTAGATACAGAGGTGTCCATCACACAGGTTACTACTGGCGTGTCCAACACACAGGTAGTGACAGAGATATCGATCACACAGATAGCTGCAGCATTGTTTTAAATTTAGATGTTAGATCATACTGTAACATTAATGCAAAAAAAAATCATTCTAGCTCACAGATGTCAATGCAAGGTCATAAGCTTGCTACTTGATATTCAGACTACTGAATTGGTCGATGATTGTGTACCTGACATATGTATCGGATGAAGTATAAGTGCAGATCAGTTATCATTATATATATGATATACTTCATTGTGTGATGTGTCCTTTATACAACATGATCATGGTCCTCGTGTTGGTCATCACTTTGTATGGTCGGGTCGCACAGTGGATGAGGCACTCACTTTGCACTAGTGTAAAAACGTATGGGGTCACCTGCCTGACCACGTTGGTTTTCTCCAGACACTCTGGCTACCGCCCACATTAAGACCCCTATGCATGCTAAACTCCAGGCCAGCAAGAGTGATTAATATAACTTGTTTCATAATTGTTGTAAAATAAAAAAGCTTATAATTTATTATATTTTTTATAATCATCAACCAAATATAAATTGTGGGTACAAAGAGGTCACAGATTTAATGTAAAAAAACTTTTCAGAGTCGCTGAAGTTTTCCCAGAGGTTTTGTACGAAACATGAATAGGATTACAAAGGAATGTTTATCTAATAATCTCATATGTGGTGTGATCAGTAAATAAGGTTGTCATATTTTCTTTTGTTTCATAGATAAAATTAGTGAAATATTTGTACACCAGATTAATTTGTTTAAATACGATTGTATTATTTGTTCTGATAAGTTTGGTACTTATGGAATGTTTGACCAGGCCGATACGCTACTACTTAATATTTACGAGTGTCTGTGACCGACGTGTTCATTGATAACACTAGTACAGTACGTCATCTACTGACGTACCACGTCAGGTGTTCGTACACTTGTAGCACACGTACCATGTGGGAGAGGAAACATATTCTATACTGTACCTGTCAGAAAGCAGCCACGTGAGGGTGTGAGAAATCCCTGGCATTTCACAAGCATACCGGGAATTATGATATCACAATCAAGACAAGATACCATTCTATATAATCAGATGATGTCATGTTTTAGCTATCAACATGAGAGTTGGTTATTTTACATAATATATGAAATTTTATGTCATCTGTTGCAAAAGAATGAGAGAAAATATTTTTATACAGGTACAGTATAACCCCGATATACTGCCACCTTCCGTTTAAAACATTTTGGCAGTACAACGAGTTTGGTGGTACAACGAGTTGTCCCTGTTAAAAGACAGGTGGATGAACGCTTGTTTGTTTTGGGGCACATATCCAATACTTACCAATGAAAACTCCAATATACATGTATATAAGCAATTTTAGCGGTACAACAAGTTGTCCCCTGTTCAATGACAGGTGGATGAAGGCTTGTTTGTTTTGGGGCACAATTCCAACACTTACCAATGAAAACTCAAATATACATGTATATAAGCAATTTTTTTATATACACACCGTGTTTGAAAGAATCATTAGTTCGGAAATATTGATTTAGATCTGGTATTACAATCAGTGTTACACATGCAAGTTCTACACTTTACGAGAACCGCGGCAAAGAGTGTCAGTGATACAAGAATTCCAATTTCTGAGCTCGAGGTTAAAAGAAAAAAAGTACTGCCTAAAATCTTCAAATAAAGCTGACGAAAAGCTATTACAATCATCTCCACACACACCAAACCCACCACCATAATGGTACTCGGGTAGGAAAGTAAAAACGTTTGAATGAAAAAGACGAAATACTGCAAAAGTGGATTTTTTTTGCATTTTAACCCTTTAAACTGATCGTGGTGTGGAAATTTTCGCCCTGGTTATAGTTTTAAAATATAAATATTCAATATTATCTATGAGTAAATCTTAATATGTGGATATTGTCGCACTAATTTACTCAACGCGAAAAACATGAATATTTCCACTTTTACAATATACTCACAATTCTGACCCAAATATTTTATGAAAATATTTGTATAAACCTTGATGAATTCCATGACACGTACTGTATGTATGTGCCCGACTTACAAAAAACAAGATCTTTGGCCAGGAACAAGGCCAGTAGCAACTAGATAATGTTATCCTGCTGGGTGTTATCCCCCAACTAGTTTGATGTATTCTTTATCAGTGTGTAAACACTCTTTACTAACTTATCCTTTATCATAGCAACAGTCTGTATTATACGGTGACCAAACGACAGAAAAATTCTCATAAGACAGAGAAAAGTCCTTATTGATCCAGTACCTCGGATCATGAACCACCTGATGTGTGATCAGTGATTGACCCTGTCCCATTCTAATACAATCCTCCATCCCCCCCCCCCCCCCCCCCCCCAAAAATTTTTGTTTTGTGAATTATGACCCGATTTCACTTAATTAGGATGACTATATGAGGACAGCAATATTCTATTTGTTTGAAAACCTATACATTTTTACTGAAGGTGACTTTGAGTTGAAAAAACACCATATACATATTTAATATGTATTGTTTTAAGGCTTTACATTTAGTTTATCTCAGAAATGTAAAAAGATCTATTTGACATTTTATAGCTTATGTATTTGATAAATAATGTATATATATATGTATAACACAGATTACACCTCCTCCCAGGGGAACTAATTCTAGTGGGGGGAAAGTTGCATCAACACCTCCACTAAGCACAGCATCAGTACCACCAGTCTGTAGTGTAAACACACAGGGACACACAAGGTTATAGCAGCCATTTCACCTGCAGCTAGTGTTCAGTACTAGAGGAAGAAATACAGTACAAACAGTGTTAAATCTACACAGTGTCTGTGCAGGGGAAACATTTATCTAAACCTGGCGTTTCTCTCCAGCATGTATGGTCTATCTCTGAGGTGAATCACGTTTTAGAGGATTTTTTATCATTGAAGCCGTGCGTGGAGGTCACACTATAAAGGAAACGGTTTAACGTTAGTGTGACACTGGGGCTTGTACCTGCTGTACATTCTGGCCAGGGTAAGTTGACCAGGGGAATATTTTGTTTACTTGACAAGTGTGTGACGGCCTTGTGAACTGGACACAGGTCTAGCAGACTGTAGTCATATTGACACAAGGTGACAGGGCAATATCAATGCCCTGGATTTTTCATTTCTTTACTTTGGGAATTTGTGCAAGGAAGCTTTAAAGGGTAGGTGTATTTTTACGTTAATACTGCAGAGAAATGGGTAACGGATGTATACAATATATACAACGGTATGTGTATATTTTGTTTATCTATCTGTTAAAAAGACAAGGGTACATATGTGCTATGTTAACTTGCCATGTGTGAAAGAAATCTTTTACAAACCATGTACATTCTCCAATGGTATACAAAAACAGAGTAGATTTTCTTTACAATGTGATTTTTATATAATATACAGATCAGGGGAAACACCAACCTAGATTTAAGCCGGGCAGTACAATGGAAGTTATTGATTTGTAATGAACAAAGAATTTTTTTCATTGCAAGTGTTCACCATTTGTATGCCACTACCGTTTTCGGGTTTCTCTCGGAGAAGCTAATTCTGTTTCATGCCAGCATGAGTTCTGATGCTTACACAATTACATTAGTCCTACATGCGAGGGAGCTTAGTTCTAAATCATTAATGTTTACTTCTTACACCAAATGATGACTGATTTCCAGCAGGGTTAACCTCCGTTGGGATTGTATTACGTTTCTTATACTGATGGTGTCACGTACACATGTAAATTAGCCACGTTTATATACTTACCTATACAGTGTACTATTACTGGACCTGTCATGCGTGATCGGTCATGTGATATTGTTACATGTGTACCCGTTCAATTAGGTCAGGTATACACAGACTTGCACCCGTCAGATCACTGTATACTAGTGTTCTGTGTGTGTATAGATAATACACAGGCTAAATCTGTCTAGTGTTTAGAGAGCTCGTTCTGCATTTGTTAAAATTGACTGTTTGGAACATTAACCAGAATTTGTCTCCCAGGTAAGTGCTTTTATTAAATTATTTCACATGCAGATCCTGAAGGTTGTACTCACGTGTGGTGTGTGCATGTGAAGGTTACGTACATGCTTGTGGTCCTGTAGGATCCATATGATGTTAAGTATTGTCAGATTAAGTCTGGGTCACTTAACAACTTCTGAAGGTTTTATTCACGCGGAACAATGTTGTTCGGCAGCATACATCATGAACTCGCTGTGCTTCTGGCGATATAGAAGATGAATTTCACTTCATCCTAAAATGTCCATTATATAAAGATCTGAGATGTTAATATATCAATCGATTCTATCACAGATTAGTCCTAATGTTTTTTAAGTTAACGAAATTATTGAGTACTAAAAATGTAAAAGAATTATGCAATCTAAGAAAGTATTTATATTGTGCTTCGAGAAAATGTAGAGAAATCAATGTCAGATATGGAAAACTACTTGTGTACTTTGTAAGCTCACTCTCCACTTTATCAATTAAAATGTGTATACAAATCTCTTGTATATGTATTACATGATGTAATTGTTTNCTATCCCAAAATATTCCTACTAGTCAACCTTGCTATTATAAGTATGGCGAAAGAAAACTAAATATTATACATACCAGGTTAAGACATAAATGCAGTTCTCTTAAAGATGACCTATTCCTTGCAAACTTAGTTACTGACTCACACTGTCCAAATTGTTTACATCATTGTGAAAACGCATATCACTTCTTTTTTGAGTGCCAACGTTATGCAACTGTTCGTACTGACATGTTTCAAGTTTTAAGTAATTTAAATACACAAATAAGTTTAAAACTACTATTATTTGGAAATGAGTTGTTGGCTTTGGAGGAAAATTATTACTTATTTGATCATGTGCAAAAATTCATTAAATCCAGCGGAAGATTTTGAACTTTATGCTGATATATGTTTATTCCCGTGAAAAATTGACTTGTTTTAAAAATTGAATTTATAATTATTTGTGCCATCATTTGTCTGTAAATTTGTTATGTTAATAGGAGACGGCTTCATAAGTTGAAATAACTTGTGCCTGATCCTTTTGTGCCAATATTTGGACAATAAAATATGTTTAAAGTCAATTGTTTGACATTTAACCTATGAGTGGGATGGCTCTCGGAAATAAAGAAACTGAAGTCATTATGTGATGTGAAGGCTTTGTGCCTACTTGTTGTCCTGATCATGACCACATGTGATCACCACGTTCAGTATAATCAGATTAAGGCTGGGTCAGTTAATAGGCTACCTGTTACTTTCCATTGCTGCAGCAGAATGTGTTGTTTTGGAGGTGACAGTTATAGAGGAGAGACACTGAGATATACATAAACTGTTGTTTATAGATGTTTATATTTGTACTGTTTATATAGATATATATACTGTTTATATACCCCCATTAGGATCCAGTGTTATATGGGATTTTACCGTCTATATTACTTCTTTGACCTATACTGTTTATATAGATATATATACTGTTTATAGATATATATACTGTTTATAGAAGAATGCTGTTTGCAGTTTCATAGGGATTTGCTGTTTAGAAATATTTTGTCTTATACCCCGGTAATTCATTAATGAAAATCTTAATGTCTTCAGATATGGATTACATTTTTATGTAACGCTATTCCATGAACCATCCTGTACAACCTTGACCTTTGACATGGTCTGTTTACTTTTGATATTTGCTGCCAAGTTCCTCACTTTCCACAGATCACTATTAAAGTTGTCTCCGTCATGTGTACAAGGTACATGCTTCTTAGAAACCTAACATTTAAGTTCGCCCAAAAATGCCCATCAGTGTGCTTTGACATTTCTTGAAACCACTGTTGACCTTTGACCAATAAATTCTAAAACATCACTGTTTACTTTGACTTTTCCTGAGAAAGCTAGTTTAATCTACTATGAAAGACTTTTTTGGACCTTTGACCTAATTTTCTAGAGATAAGTTTTGATCTACATAATGTATTTTTTGAAAGACTACAGTTGACCTTAGACTAGCTAACCTCTATTATTTGAAGACCACTTTTTACCTTTTACCTAACTTCTAAACATCGATTTTGATCTACTTTGAAAGAGTATAGTTGACCTTTGACCTTACTTCTAGAGCCAATTTGATTTACTTTGAAAGACTACTGTTGACCTTTGACCTAACTTTTAGAGACCTGTTTGATCTACTTTGAAAGACTGCTGTTGACCTTTAACAATACTTCTGGAGATACATTTTTATCTACATTATATGTCTGTTGAAAGACTTCTGTTGACCTTTGACCTTTTTTAAGATAACATTGTTGACACAAGTACAAATATTATAAAACTACTGAAAATGACTTGGGTTAGATGTTGGATACATTACAGATTTTGCCTATTGTTCTCTTTTTATTAATTTTCTATGTTTTGATTTAAACGAATATCTAAAACTGAAAAGTATTAAAAAAAGTGACAAGCATTTGTTAGTGAATGGGAGTTGCTTTTAAAGCTGTCTTTAGTGGACAACAAACTGGGGGGGGGGGGGGGGGGGGTTCTACATTCACATGTGTGTCAAGCATCTGATCCTATGCTTTGATGCGTTTACAATGAAATACATAAAATGTTGGCCGGGGGTGGGTGGAGGGGATGTACAGGCATGGACTAATCATAAGTTACAGGGAGAAAGGGTAGACAGGGATCAAGTACCTACATTATAATCCACCCCTGTTTCTAGGTTTGTAGCTGTCGTTAGTATCTACATGTCCCAAAATCCTAAATGTGTCAAGAGATCTACAGGACTTCGTTTGTTTAATGTCTGTAATAATATGTTAGGGGGCACATACTTAAAAAACATGAATGGTATATACAATTAATAAATTATATATCCGGGTAGTTGAGTTTGACATAACAATTTCAAGCACTTTATTTGAATCAGATATCACATATCAATGTTAGGATTCAGATTAAAAAGTTAGTATTTTGAGTAGCAGCTAGTAATATTTTTTTTAAAGTTTATACCTACATAAATAAAGCGCTCTATTTAAAAGCTCTACAAACTATACCTGTGTAACGTATCGCATCAATAGTTTTATGTTAATTATAAGGTATCACTTTTAGACATATCCTGTATTAATGTTGAGTTGTCTTCCCTCTGTCAACTTGTAAGTGCCCATCTGTCATAGTGTCTTGTAATCAAATTGGTCCCTGTGCAGTTCCTTAACTCATTCACCCCTGAGGACTCATTTGAACTCTTCCAATTGAAAGGTTGGAATAGTTCATTATGAAATTTCAGGGATGAATGATGGAAAGGAACTGCACAGGGTCCAAAGGTAGTTAGTGGAAGGCATATCCTCATATGACACTTTGGGAAAATGCTGACTATTTGGAAAAACATGTTGAAGCAACTTAAGAAAGTATTCTTCTGTAAATGTAAGTTCTCCAAAACTTTGTACCACTGCCAAAACCTGTAACAAAGTGTTGGAAACTGCTTTCTACTACAATAGCTTTGATAAATCATTTCTGAAAAATCACCTTATGGGACTTTCATGTGAAATAGTAAAGATGAAAACAAATATGTATAATCATTAACAGTGCTTTGAGCGGGAAATGTTGAGTGATGGGGCTGGATCAGTATTTGAACACTTGACTTATAGATTATTCTACATTCGCCCTAACCAACTGTGTTACCTGGTCAATGGAAGTATCCTGGCCCAAATGTGCTGGTGTTATTTCCAAACGGAAGTTAAGAGGAGGTTACTGTATAAAGGAAACTCCATAGAGCTGTGTGACAGGGATCATTAAAAGGATTACCTGATGACAGGTACTTGATGCTGTGTTGGCAGTCGTCTTGGCCATTGCACTTCTGCTGATTACAGAAAATGCTGCGATATATAAATGTCTGTCTCATTGAAGATCATATTTTGAACAACATCGCTTGCAAGGTCATAATAACAAGGTCATATTTTGATATACGAATGTGTCAAGGTCACGTTGGCAAATACATGTTTTGATGAAAATAAATGTCAACGTCGTGATTTAGATGTTGGTGACTAGTACAGGGAAGCAAATGTATGGCCTTCCTTGTCAAGGTCATGCATTGTATTATCAGTATGGCTGATATTTTAGATGCACTCTTAACAGCTGACTGACAGACAACTTGCTATCCTGGGCAGTAAGCTTTATGTACATCCAGTGTTCACAATGTGTTAGCTGTACTCCGCTGCACTCTTGTACTCGATTCGTGTCAAAATCCTGCAAAAGCTTTTCTGAAAGTATTTATTTCATTTTTTTTGTTTTGCTTAATTCACAGGTTAAATGGTGCAACATGGCTTCCACGTGCAACACATACACAGGTCTAATGTTAGAGAATATACTAGCAATGTTGGATGTTAAAAAATTGATGATAACTCAGTCAGGACTTAAAATAAATATCCGCTGAGTGTAGAGGAATTGTCTATATATGTGGGATAATTTAGTTTTCCAGGCAATGCAAGCTTGATATTCTGTGACAGAGTAGAATCATGTTCCCTGTGGGACCCAGCTGCGGCTATATGTCTCTGGTATGTATGTACTTGGACTGTCCAGCATGACCTTTTTGTGGCCAGTACATGTGGGTTTATTTTACGTTATATGTACTTCTCAACCTATTCACCCCTAAAGTCATATTGAAACCTTACCAAATCAATGACTGGGCAAGTCCAGTTCAACATTGTAGGGGTGAATGAGTTAATCCTAATAGTCCTGTGATTAGATTGGCTTTTATTGCCTTTTCAGTTTTAACCCTGATATTCTTCTTGTTGAAAATCCTTGTGATGTAGATATGCTTCATGCCATACACAGTATTCCTGATAATTACACAACGTGGTCCCAGGTGAATTCCTGTTACTTCCTTTCTCATCTTTATAGCTATGTACCTGTTACCTTCCTTCCAAATAGACCACATGTACATCAACCCACTTCCTCTAAGACTGAGGCTGATTCAACCCTTTCCCTGTCAAAAGTGGTTACATACACCCTCAACACAAAGTAGACCACCTACCTGTCAAACAGAAACCACATCCTCTCATTTCCCCTCTGACAGAAGCCACCCTATCCTCTCCCCTCAAACAGACAACACCCAACCTCTCCTCCTTCCCTCCCATCCCATGGAGGCCACATCCACCTTCTCCCCTCAAAGACCACACCCACCCTCTCCCCTCAGAGACCACTCCCACCCACTCCCCTCAGAGACCACACCCACCCACTCCCCTCAGAGGCTACACACAATCTCTCCGCTCAGAGACCACAAACAACCTCTCCGCTCAGAAGCCAAACCTAGACTGTCCCCTCAGAGACCACACCCACACTCCCCTCAGAGACCACACCCACCCTGTCCCCTCAGAGACCACATCCACCCACTCCCCTCAGAGGCCGCACCCACCCACTCCCCTCAGAGACCACACACAACCTCTCCGCTCAGAAGCCAAACCTAGACTGTCCCCTCAGAGGCCACACCCACCCTGTCCCCTCAGAGCCCACACCCACCTTGTCCCCTCAGAGGCCACACCCACCCACTCCCCTCAGAGACTTCACCCACCCTCTCCGCTCAGAGACCCACCGTACCTCTTCCCTCACAGGCCACATCCACCCTTACCCTGATGTAGACCGGCTCTGTACACAAAAGATTGATACTATAACAGATGGTATTGATGCCTAATGCCCTCGGGAGAAGTGTAAAACTTTTAAGTCTTCTGCTATACAGCCTAATTGGTTTTTAGTCTGCTCAATAGAAACTGACTTGCTGTCAGCTTGGTCACTTGCAGTACTGTAAAATTAACACTGTTTCTATAAGACAATCAAATTTTGAAATTGAAAATTAAATTGTTCTTTTTGAGGAAATAGGTTCTTATCAGATCAACAAAAAACTTTCAAAATCAGAATCATAATGATAATTACAAAATTGATGTTTTGTTAAGCTGACATGAGCTTTTGTTTGTGCACAGGGCAGTTTCTTTCACACACAAAGATAAGACATGTCTTAGAAGGTCACTATTCTCACTGATGTAAAAGCTAGACTTGCTCAAGTCATGTTTGAGTAGAAGTCAGGGGTAAAAGGAAAATTTGTTCAAGCTTTGTCAAGGAGACCTCACATGTACAACATCAACTTGCATAAACGGACATACAAGGTAGACTTGCTCAAGTCATTTGTGTAGAGAAGTTGGTTTGGTTTGGTTTGTTCGTGCTTTACATCCTATCAACAGCTATGGTCATTTAAGGATGTGCCAGGTTTTTGCCGGTGAAGGAAAACCAGAGTTCTCGGAGAAAAACCACCGACCTGCGGCCAGTACGAGGCGACTGCCCACCGTAGGTCTTGAACCCGTGACCTAGTGGTGGAGGCCCGGGTTAGTGGTAGCAGAATGTCAGACGCCTTAACCACTTGGCCACCGCAGCCTCTCGCGAAGAGAATTCAGATATGCATGTACAAGGTAGACTTGCTCAAGTCATGAGAAGTCGGATATACATGTACAAGGTAGACTTGCATAAGTCATAAGTGTGGAAAAGTTGGACATGCAAGCAAGGCATGCGCAAGTCTTGTGTATATAGGCCAGGCGGTCCCTCAGGATATACAGCATCTCTGGGAGTGGAAGTATACAAGATAATAAACATTCATTGGTGAAGTACAGATTTAATTCAGTGATTCAGAAAAATGCCTTCAGCCACATGTACTAATGGTCATGCTGATATTTTTACAATAAACGTAGTCGGAGACACTTAATTTGTTTTCCAAAGAATAGCAAGTTCATGGCTGTATAGACTTAGAAATGTACATAAACATTAATATTTCATAGAGTTATAAAAAACGAAGAAGTTGAAAATATTTGAAAGAAGTACTGGACGTTGTAAACAAAATTCTTTTGCTTAAGGTAAAAGCTGGTCCCAACAGGTTAAACTATACCATTACCACTGTCACAATTGTAGAATATATATTTAAAACCTTTCCAAACGAACTATTGACAGAATTGTGGTTGTTCAAAATTGAAATGTACGGAAATAGAAATTATAAACGAGAATAACAAAACAGCAGGGATTGAAGGCTGAAGCTTAACAAAGACTACACCTTCTTAATAGTGTCACACAGGATTTATACACGCATATAATCAGAGTGAGTGCACGTGTCCAATTTACAGTGTATGGGGCAAACATTAAAGCATAGGAAAATCTTGACAAGGGAAGCTACTCTAAGCCAGAAAAACTCCTTTTGGTTTCTCCAACTTCTTTATTGAAGGGAGAGTACTCTAGGTCAAAAAAACTCTAGAGTGGAGCTCTTCTTTGTGATTGTAACTGATGCAGGGGTTCCCTTAACCTTAAAAATATTTCAAAATCACTGTGAAGACTTGTACATGAAGTTGTACCCTTTTCCTTAGATTATTTCAAAATCTCAATGGAAAGACTCGTACATGATATTTTATTTAGTGCCTGTAGTCTGTGATACTATACATTATTATTACCCAAGGTCCTTACCATTAGGTTGAAGTAAATGGATTACGTTGGACTTGTGTGACGTGTGTATAACCTATGATATAGGGTCACATGTCTGTGGGTGTACATACTGTTGACATTGAGTCTGAGTGGATGGTTTTCTCTCTGTTAGTTATATTTCCGGTTAGACTGTTCGTGTACTTCAAGTGCTGCTCACAGACTCTTTACCCGGCCAGTCAGTACTACGAAGTCTAGAGAAATCCCTGTTTACTAAACACACTTTCTAGATCTCGAACAAAAGGACTGCAGGGGATATTTTACCTATTTTGATTTTATTGATTTTATTTTATTTCCCAGTTCAGCCCTTCTCTTCGATTTCAAAAGAAGAGGCAGCAAGTTGGTTCTATGGCCCACTTCTATTACCATTGTACAAGAAGTCTCTGACGCTGCATCTTTTATATTGTATCTATCAATTATCCCATGATATACAAATTAAGAACAGTCTTTCCTGAAATTAATACAAAAAGTTTAATCTTTCAAAATATATGTGAGGTACAGTACCCGGATCTAGTTTACTGTACTACATATATATATAACAGAGGACAAGATTGACTTACTCTGCTGGTATACAATTATCTTATCATATACAGGACAGTGTATTGGATTAAGGTACAGTGCATAGTAAACGTGACGTGATCATAGCTTACAGTAACACTAAGGGTACAGAAACATGGCAGTTAATTATATGTAAAGACACAAACATCTCACTCTTGTTGATCTTCATCTACTAACTGTTGATCTGTAGTGGTCTGAAGGTTGTCTGGTGTAAAGGTTTACTGGAGGTTGAGGGTTGGTTTGTAGTGGTCTGAAGGTTGTCTGGTGTAAGGTTTACTTGGGGTTGAGGGTTGATTTGTGGTGTTCTGAAGGTTGTCTGGTGTAAAGGTTTACTAGGAGTTGAGGGCTGATTTGTAGTGGTCTGGAGGTTGTCTGGTATAAAGGTTTACTAGGGGTTGAGGGTTGATCTGTAGTGGTCTGAAGGTTGTCTGGTGTAAGGTTTACTGGGGGTTGAGGCCATCTTGTGTGAAGTCTGGTCAACTTGGGTATTCTTCAGACATGTGATTGGTGCAACCTTGATTTATGTAAGAGTTATGCCCCTTGAATTATTAACCATCTTGTGGAAAGCTTGGCAAAATGAGTTATTTTGATATTAAGATTAGGGATCGGTGCAAACTTACACATAGCTTTGTCCCCTGATCACTTATGTATTATTGACATTATATAATCTTCCAAAGCCAGCTTTTGGTAAATTAAGACATAGGATTAGTATAATCTTAAATTTATGTAGAGTTATGTCCCCTGAATTATTATCTGTACTTGACGTTATATATATATAGTAGGAATCAAAGCCTTCTTGTAGAAAGCCTTTTAAACCTTCCAGAATTACTATGACTTGAATTAATTATGCTGTCTTATAACTACAACCTCAACCCTCTACCTGACTTTATGTTGATATATTTATTGTTATAAGATTGGAGGAATTTATTTTAGATGTGAACTTTATTGTTGGTAAGTAGTAGGAATCTTATGGTACAAGATTACTATAATAAACAACAGTACCAGTTCTAATGACATGCCCTAGATACCCGGCATAACTTCCAGCTAGGTTTGGTAAGTGTTCCTGTAAAAACAACTCATCTTGTATCTCCCACACTGCCAGGTCTACAGCAGGTTCTGGTCTAGACCTGTCTCCATCACCTTGGGGACCTGACCTTGTATCTCCAACACTGCCAGGTCTACAGCAGGTTCTGGGCTAGACCTGTCTCCATCACCTTGGGTACCTGACCTTGTATCTCCCACACTGCCAGGTGTACAGCAGGTTCTGGTCTATACCTGGCTACATCACCTGACGTACCTGACCTTGTATGTCCCACAGTGCCAGGTCTACAGCAGGTTCTGGTCTATCCCTGTCTACATCACCTGGCGTACCTGCCCTTGTATCTCCCACACTGCCAGGTCTGCAGCAGGTTCTGGTCTAGACCTGTCTACATCACCTGACGTACCTGACCTTGTATGTCCCACACTGCCAGGTCTACAGCAGGTTCTGGTCTAGACCTGTCTCCATCACCTTGGGTACCTGACCTTGTATCTCCAACACTGCCAGGTCTACAGCAGGTTCTGGTCTATACCTGTCTACATCACCTTGGGTACCTGACCTTGTATCTCCCACACTGCCAGGTCTACAGTAGGTTCTGGTCTATACCTGTCTACATCACCTGGCATATACGTACCTGACCTTGGATCTCCCACACTGCCAGGTCTACAGCAGGTTCTGGTCTATACCTGTCTACATCACCTGGCGTACCTGACCTTGTATCTCCCACACTGCCAGGTCTACAGCAGGTTCTGGTCTCTACCTCTGTCTACATCACCTGGTGTACCTGACCTTGTATCTCCCACACTGCCAGGTCTACAGCAGGTTCTGGTCTCTACCTCTGTCTACATCACCTGGTGTCCCTGACCTTGTATCTCCCACACTGCCAGGTCTACATCAGGTTCTGGTCTATACCTGTCTACATCACCTGCCGTACCTGACCTTGTATGTCCCACACTGCCAGGTCTACAGCAGGTTCTGGTCTTTACCTGTCTACATAACCTGGCATACCTGACCTTGTATCTCCCACACTGCAAGGCCTACAGCAGGTTCTGGTCTTTACCTGTCTACATCACATGGCATACCTGACCTTGTATCTCCCACACTGCCAGGTCTACGGCAGGTTCTGGTCTATACCTGTCTACATCACCTAGCGTACCTGACCTTGTATCTCCCACACTGCCAGGGCTACAGCAGGTTCTGGTCTCTACCTCTGTCTACATCACCTTGTGTACCTGACCTTGTATCTCCCACACTGCCAGATCTACAGCAGGTTCTGGTCTATACCTGTCTACATCACCTAGCGTACCTGACCTTGTATCTCCCACACTGCCAGGACTACAGCAGGTTCTGGACTATACCTGTCTACATCACCTGGCATATACGTACCTGACCTTGTTTCTCCCCCACTGCCAGGTCTACAGCAGGTTCTGGTCTATACCTGTCTACATCACCTGGCATATACGTACCTGACCTTGTATCTCCCACACTGCCAGGTCTACAGCAGGTTTTGGTCTAGACCTGTCTCCATCACCTTGGGTACCTGACCTTGTATCTCCCACACTGCCAGGTCTACAGCAGGTTCTGGTCTATACCTGTCTACATCACCTCGCGTACCTGACCTTTTATCTCCCACGCTGCAAGGTCTACAGCTGGTTCTGGTCTAGACCTCTGTCTACATCACCTTGCATACCTGACCTTGTATCTCCCACACTGCCAGGTCTACAGCAGGTTCTGGTCTATACCTCTGTCTACATCACCTGGCGTAACTGACCTTGTATCTCCCACACTGCCAGGTCTACAGCAGGTTCTGGTCTAGACCTCTGTCTACATCACTACAAATACTGTTAACCATCAAGGTCGTTGACATTTAAATAATTCAACCAATGTATGATAAACCAAGGGTCGTTTATAGTGCAAATGATAAAACAAGGTCATTTTCAATTTTTCATCTAGATATTTCATAACATGGAGGATACAGAAAGATCATTGATGTGCAAATGATACAAAGATATTAATTATCAGGAAAATAGAGCTAACATGTACACCAGTCCAAAATTTAGTTGTTTATTCTGTGGGGTGCTGCGTTTGAGTGTAGATATTCAAGGTATGCAGGGCGATTAATGAGATATGTAAATATATTCAGGAGAAATTCATCACAGCATACTCAAGCGTCGTCGCCAGTAAGTTGGTACTTATATTCATTGGCTGATTATTTTCACTTCTTGGTGGGAAGCTTCATCAGAATCCTGGATCATGATGAAACCTTGCACCAACTTACTGGTGATGCTTGAGCATGTTGTAATCAATTCTTCCTGTTTACAGGAACTTCCATTGGTGCAACCTTAATTTAGTGCAATATTCAAAAGCGCAAAAATAAGACTAAAGCATTCACAGTATTTGTTCTGTGGGAGAGGAATCAACAGGCTTCGGAGTCAGTAGTTCCTTCGGTACTAAAATAGGCCTTTGATCGTGATCTTTTGTTCCTGGTCTCATTATTTCAGACATTTGTTCATTGGCTAAACAGTAAAGGACATGCAGATCAATGTGTGCAGTACCACAGGTTTCAGAGTCTTTGATCAATGTGCGCAGTATCCACAGGTTTTTGAGTCTTTGATCAATGTGCGCAGTATCCACAGGTTTCGGAGCCTTTGATCAATGTGCGCAGTATCCACAGGTTTCAGAGTCTTTGATCAATGTGTGCAGTATCCATAGGTTTCGGAGTATTTGATCAATGTGCGCAGTATCCATAGGTTTCAGAGTCTTTGATCAATGTGTGCAGTATCCACAGGTTTCAGAGTCTTTGATCAATGTGTGCAGTATCCATAGGTTTCGGAGTCTGTGCAGCTAAACATGTAGTCATTGTTTTTTCTCTGCTAAGCAGTTGAAATTAGAGTCATTGTTTATTAGTGGAATTCAACAGATAAGCAGTTAAAACATGAAGTCATTGTACTTTATGTAGATCAGAGTCAACGGGGTTTTGATTTGTTGTTCCTTGGAAATCAACAGCCATTGGAGCCAATGTTCTTGGGCTTATATTAGGTGTGGACCTCTGGGTAAGTTACTGTAGTACACCTCTGGGTAAGTTACTGTAGTATACCTCTGGGTAAGTTACTGTAGTGTACCTTTGGGTAAGTTACTGTAGTGTACCTCTGGGTAAGTTACTGTAGTGTACCTCTTGGTAAGTTACTGTAGTGTACCTCTGGATAAGTTACTGTAGTGCACCTCTGGGTAAGTTAATGTAGTGTACCTCTTGGTAAGTTACTGTAGTGTTCCTCTGGATAAGTTACTGTAGTGTACCTTTGGGTAAGTTACTGTAGTGTACCTCTGGGTAAGTTACTGTAGTGTACCTCTGGGTAAGTTACTGTAGTGTACCTCTGGGTAAGTTACTGTAGTGTACCTCTGGGTAAGTTACTGTAGTGTACCTCTGGGTAAGTTACTGTAGTGTACCTCTGGGTAAGTTACTGTAGTGTACCTCTGGGTAAGTTACTGTAGTGTACCTCTGGGTAAGTTACTGTAGTGTACCTCTGGGTAAGTTACTGTAGTGTACCTCTGGGTAAGTTACTGTAGTGTACCTCTGGGTAAGTTACTGTAGTGTACCTCTGGGTAAGTTACTGTAGTGTACCTCTGGGTAAGTTACTGTAGTGTACCTCTGGGTAAGTTACTGTAGTGTACCTCTGGGTAAGTTACTGTAGTGTACCTCTGGGTAAGTTACTGTAGTGTACCTCTGGGTAAGTTACTGTAGTGTACCTCTGGGTAAGTTACTGTAGTGTACCTCTGGGTAAGTTACTGTAGTGTACCTCTGGGTAAGTTACTGTAGTGTACCTCTGGGTAAGTTACTGTAGTGTACCTCTGGGTAAGTTACTGTAGTGTACCTCTGGGTAAGTTACTGTAGTGTACCTCTGGGTAAGTTACTGTAGTGTACCTCTGGGTAAGTTACTGTAGTGTACCTCTGGGTAAGTTACTGTAGTGTACCTCTGGGTAAGTTACTGTAGTGTACCTCTGGGTAAGTTACTGTAGTGTACCTCTGGGTAAGTTACTGTAGTGTACCTCTGGGTAAGTTACTGTAGTGTACCTCTGGGTAAGTTACTGTAGTGTACCTCTGGGTAAGTTACTGTAGTGTACCTCTGGGTAAGTTACTGTAGTGTACCTCTGGGTAAGTTACTGTAGTGTACCTCTGGGTAAGTTACTGTAGTGTACCTCTGGGTAAGTTACTGTAGTGTACCTCTGGGTAAGTTACTGTAGTGTACCTCTGGGTAAGTTACTGTAGTGTACCTCTGGGTAAGTTACTGTAGTGTACCTCTGGGTAAGTTACTGTAGTGTACCTCTGGGTAAGTTACTGTAGTGTACCTCTGGGTAAGTTACTGTAGTGTACCTCTGGGTAAGTTACTGTAGTGTACCTCTGGGTAAGTTACTGTAGTGTACCTCTGGGTAAGTTACTGTAGTGTACCTCTGGGTAAGTTACTGTAGTGTACCTCTGGGTAAGTTACTGTAGTGTACCTCTGGGTAAGTTACTGTAGTGTACCTCTGGGTAAGTTACTGTAGTGTACCTCTGGGTAAGTTACTGTAGTGTACCTCTGGGTAAGTTACTGTAGTGTACCTCTGGGTAAGTTACTGTAGTGTACCTCTGGGTAAGTTACTGTAGTGTACCTCTGGGTAAGTTACTGTAGTGTACCTCTGGGTAAGTTACTGTAGTGTACCTCTGGGTAAGTTACTGTAGTGTACCTCTGGGTAAGTTACTGTAGTGTACCTCTGGGTAAGTTACTGTAGTGTACCTCTGGGTAAGTTACTGTAGTGTACCTCTGGGTAAGTTACTGTAGTGTACCTCTGGGTAAGTTACTGTAGTGTACCTCTGGGTAAGTTACTGTAGTGTACCTCTGGGTAAGTTACTGTAGTGTACCTCTGGGTAAGTTACTGTAGTGTACCTCTGGGTAAGTTACTGTAGTGTACCTCTGGGTAAGTTACTGTAGTGTACCTCTGGGTAAGTTACTGTAGTGTACCTCTGGGTAAGTTACTGTAGTGTACCTCTGGGTAAGTTACTGTAGTGTACCTCTGGGTATATCCCTGACTTGTCTGTAGATACAGACCAGGAATCAAAGATATTACATGGAGTTATGTTACTGGAAATAGTCAGTGTTATCACACCCTACACAACAGAGTCGTCCCATCACACCAGATACATCAATGAGTGATCCTTGGGATGTTGATTATAAGAACATTGCAGGTAAGGAAGCTAAATCTTGTGTTACATTTGAATATATTTATTTTCCAAGGTTACATTTATCAATTAATCATTTTTCTTCTGGGCGGACTTAGGTTATCAGTTGCCATCGACATTGATTCTTAATTTATAAAGGCAAGAAAGTCTGTTTCTTCTTTTATTGATTTGAGCGACTTTGTGTGATCTGAATAAATAATTCACTTTCTCTATAAATTCTGCAAAGTCTTTATTGTACTCTATGGCATTCAGATTTGAGTGGCGGCGTGCAGTCAGGATAAATCTTTTAGACAATGTATAAAAATGCTACAAAGCTTGCATGGAGATATTCACAATCATCTGTGAAAATATGTGTCACTTTATTGGTTGTGTGTAAACAGAATCTTATTATATCTGAGAACACCTACCATTTTATTTCAGTTCGTTTAATTTAAATTAAACCACCAAAACCTGGCATGTCGTCTTTAAATGACGATATCTGTTAATATGTAAAACACAAACAAACCAAACCTCTAATCATTGTACTGTCATATGCACTCTCACCAAGTGAGCTACATGGTATACCTTAGGCTACTTCATTTATATCCAAAACAAAATTAAACAGACTTTACTGTACAGGAAAAACTACAGTTAAATTTTCTTGAGTTTTAATTTGCCTGCAGACTCACTGATGTCTAGATTTGCAAAGTTTCATTCAGGACCTAAAATCTTAACAATTTGGTAACAAGCAGTGTATACCAGTTTACCGCAGTAGAGCGGAGGTGTTTTCTCTGTCAATGCTTCAGATTGATAGATTGGATTTATTCCTGGGTGGTTCCGTTTTTTAATGGGAAGGCTCTAAAAGTTAAAACTGGTTGTTAGGATAAAGTTTTTCTCAGAACACCTTATACAGGAGTGACAAATTCTATTTATCTCTTGGGGAACCGATCAGTCGGCACAGGGAGACCGTTGACAGGTAAAGCCGGACACTGATTTACAGTGTAAAGTTGGTGTGCAGACAAATTTATTTTCTTAGACGTCAGATTGGGTTATAAAATCGACAGGTTTTATATGTACTCGCACTTATCCTGCTTTAAAATAGCAATGTTGTATTCCGATTACTACCGGGAAATATTTTGAAGTTGTATTTGATGGCTAAACCATTGAATGTGGAGGGACTTGTACCTGCTGTAACGCCTAAATGGTGCACGTTCTTTACATAGCATAGTCAGCTTCATGGTATAAATAAAAAATAAAAAAACTACGCTTTTATTTTTAAAAATTGTGTCATTTAAACAGTTTTTGTTATGGAAGATCATAGTTTATAGATACTTCACACTAAAGCAATAAAACAGGATGTGATAATGTTATATATTTTACTAGTTTGGTTTTTAGTCACAGTTTTATTTTGCTCGATATAACAAAGCTTAAAGTCTAAAAACAGACAATGGTGTATTGGCAAATCTCCAGTTCATTTATAAATGAAGAAAATTAAAAGTCTCCAGCAAAAAAACAGATCACCCTGTTATATTATTCCTGACAAGATCAGATGGTATACGTGTTTACCTCTCTAGGTTCACACAGACGATCAGTACAGTTCAGGTGAACTTCTGAACTCTCCAGGTGAGAAAGCTGAACATGACGCTTCCACATATTATTGATTTTTGCATTATGCATTACCATGCTGCAAAATGTGAGATTTAATCCTTTGCCTTTTTAGAATTTCATTTGATCTTTTCAATCATTTCTCCTTCATGCATTTGCTTTTCCTATAAATTAAAAAAAATAGATGTTTCACAACAAATTATCTTTATGATGACCCTTGAAATGGTATTGTATTTAAATTTACATTAAGGATACATACATACTTAAGTGTTAGAGTTATCTCCCTTTATAAAGAAGTGAATCAATTAAGTCAAGAGTTCACCCAGCTTACACTATATTCTAACAGGTGTGTAATATGGTTAATATTTGTGCACAGAAGAAGGAACTATATATGTTAACCTGAGAAATTGTCTTCATTTAATATGTGATTTTGTTTAAGAAATCATTTAAAGATAAATCTGCAATATCTCATGGAAGACATCAACACAGCTAGCTGTAGCTACTTAGCTGTATAGAGCTTACAAACTTAAAGGTGCTTTATGTATACAGCCAACGGGTTTGTAGCACTTGTGTACTAAATCTATTTTGCCGAAACGTTGAAACTGTTCGACAAGTTCAGGTAGGATCAAGTGTCGGTACTAGGAAGGAACAGAATACAACCTTAAATCAAAGTTAGAATAAAGCTGTTTAACTCCACAGTAAATAGGAAAGACACTAAACAATGAAATCATAACAATGGGGAGTGACTTTAAACAAGACAAGTTGAGAATGTGTTATTGTACTTCGTGAAACAAAAACTATAAAGATTGTTATCAAAGGTGTGGAAAGCTTGTAAAGTACACATTGAACATTCCTCTAACTGGAGGTGGTTTTATCTGACAGGTTTTAATAGGGAAGTAAGGCCCTGTGCTAATTCCACGAGCTGTCCGTATCATCTTCTCAAAATTTTCGAATTGTTCTCATTTCCTGGCAATAATAAACATATAACTCTTATATTTACAGATAAATCCCAAGATCCTTCCACCTCAAATAAGATAATTGATATTAATTATCCATAGCGGAAGTGGTTGATGGAAAAGTAATAAAATGTGAAAGTTCTTCAGTTTGTTTCTGACATAAAAGGCTGCATCTGTTGAGAATTATATGAAATGATGTATGAAAATTATATAATACAAGTCACGACCTTTAGAAAACTTAAAGCTGCTACTTCCCTCATTTCATCAGTGGTATAATTCATTGCCCACACCTGCATGGAAGATCAAAAGGAAAATTATACTATGGAAAGATCATCAAATTTTGTGTATGAAACAATTCTGGAAAGATGATTGTACTTTGTATTTAAGTAGAGGTTGAAATTGATACCTTATACACAATAGTGTATCTTTTGTCTTCTTTCTACACCAAGACATATTTTCTTAGGATTGAATTTGATATTCTTACAACTTTTATGATGGTATCAAACTCAATTACAAACAAATATTGTTAAGTAAAGCTGCATATCTTCTAAAATATTTTCTATGTAGCGATGTTGCATACCATCATTAATGTTTGTTAAATGGCTTAATTACGAACACATGGATAGTGCCGTATATATAAAGCAATGTTATTGAATTTTGATTCACTTTGATAGACTTTGATATGAATCCTGAGTACTTCACACATAATGATCGCTTAAACAGAACTTTACAGGTATGATGTAGACCTTGGTGTGAATCCTAAGTACTTACCACATAATCGGTACTTATATTTACACATACAGGTGTAGACCTTGGTTGAAATCCTGAATACTTATCGTTTACAGGTGTAATGTAGACCTTGGTGTGAATCCTAAGTACTCCCCACATAACCGGTGCTTATAGCTATACACATACAGGTGTAATGTAGGCCTTGGTGTGAATCCTAAATACTCCCTCACATAACCGGTGCTTATAGCTATACACATACAGGTGTAATGTAGGCCTTGGTGTGAATCCTAAATACTCCCCCACATAACCGGTGCTTATACACATACAGGTGTAATGTACGTAGACCTTGGTGTGAATCCTAAATACTCCCCACATAATCGGTGCTTATAGCTATACACATACAGGTGTAATGTAGACCTTGGTGTGAATCCTAAATACTCCCCACATAATCGGTGCTTATAGCTATACATACAGGTGTAATGTAGACCTTGGTGTGAATCCTAAGTACTCCCCCACATAAGCGGTGCTAATAGCTACACATACAGGTGTAATGGAGGCCTTGGTGTGAATCCTAAGTACTCCCCACATAGTCGGTGCTTATAGCTATACATACAGGTGTAATGTAGACATTGGTGTGAATCCTAAGTACTCCCCCACATAAGCGGTGCTTATAGCTACACATACAGGTGTAATGTAGACCTTAGTGTGAATCCTAAATACTCCCCCACATAAGCGGTGCTTATAGCTATTCACATACAGGTGTAATGTAGACCTTGGTGTGAATCCTATGATACTTCCCACATATTCCATGCTTATATAGTTCTTTGTAGATAATTGCTGTGATGTCTGGACCTGTGAAGAAATTATACAGTGTTGATGAAGCTGTAGGTAATAATGAATGTAATAATGTGATATAACAGATGTTTGGACTCCTGATACAACCAATGGTACATCTGTGTGATCTGTATATAGAACCAAACACTATGTCAGGTCTACTTATACTCAATGGTGATACCAGTGTTAAGTTGTAAATGTAAAGTGGTGGTCAGGTGTCCAAGGGAATAGCATGCTCACCTTTTGCCAAGACTGGTGGCGTTTAGTATTGGGAATCGGAAGCGAAAATCATAATAGATCATGATCATTGGAAGACTTTTATGAACGATTATCGATTATATAATCGGAACATCTAAACTCTGATAAATGTGTAATTATGATGGTATACCACTTAGAATTGGGATTTGCAGCATAATTTTGCCATGCAAAGTCAAAGGCCGACTTGGTATATCCATATGACAGTATTTTATGATTTTACAGTTTTAGTTTTAACTTACACTTCTAGAATTTGACTTAAGATTAATTAAATGATTATAAATTTATCAATCGATTGATTTTAATTGGTTGTACTATTGATTGATTTTCGATTATAATCGATTATCGGAACAACACTATATATAATTAAACGGTTGATGTTTGTTATATGAATTCTCTCATATATATTACATCATATTGATGGGGGAGGGGCCGGGTATCTATTAGACACACAGTTGGCAGCTGACCTGTTGGCCACAAAGTGGTACTTTGGGATGCCATAGACCACACGATGTGGATGTGGTTGTGTACTTGAGTAAGACACTTCACTATTGTCACTTTACTCCACCTGGTTATGGTCTAGATAAATATTATATAGTTACTGTACACCCTGCCAAAAATCCGTGTAACAAATTTATTACCCCTTTGAGTCTTTTATAATAAAAGCAAAGAAAAATAACAGGCACAGTACCTCATTTAGTTTCGTTTTATCAAATTCCTCGAACTGTTCTTCCTGATTCTTTTCTTTTAAATACGTTCTCAGCATGTTTGCCGCTCGTCTGTTCGACTTTTGTGTGTTATGTGGCACATAGTAAGCCCTTTTGGCGAGTATTTCCTCATCAGTATGCGAAGCGAAACGTTTTGCCATTTTGTAAACAGCGAAGCAGACAACGAATGCGAGTTGTCTCCCGATGCCCGGTCGCAAGATACAAAGACACGTGACATGTATACCCCTTGTAAAATCATGTGATCGTATTACTGCTGAGAATCACGTGACATGACCGTATACCCCCTGAGATTTTCGTATACCCCCTGAGATTTACGAATGCGGTTTGGTACACTGTAGTTTTTAACCAATCAGATTCCCAGATTTTTCTCAAAGGGGTAATAATGGTTTTCGTGCTGTAGTTTTCAAGACGTGCAGTATTTTAAAAGAGTTATTGGAAATAAGGACCGGGGATAACAAGCTAAGATACTTACTGAGTGTATATACTGAGTGATTACAAAGAGCTAAGAATAGACAACACTTTGTGTTTAATAAATATCTTTTCCTTGTATTAACTAGTTCTGAAGGTTCCAAGGAACTTACCTAAATTATCAAATCTTAGTTAGTCTGCAGATTGTAGAAGGAACCGGTTATTGATTGTAGAAGATCTGATAAGGTCAGCTTTAAACAGAGCCCAATCTACGATAGACTCTCTTACATAATTAAGTTTTTAAGTAGAAACCTTAAATAGATTAACAAATCTATTTAAATCTATTACAAGGTTGTAATCTGTAACTAATGTTGTAACCTGTTAACAATGTTAAAGTCTGTCACTGACGGTTAAGTCTGTTTCTAAGGCTGCAGTCTGTCACTGAGGTTTCAGTCTGTTACTAAAGCTATTATCTGTCACTAAGGTTTCAGTCTGTTACTAAGGCTGTTATCTGTCACTAAGGTTTAAGTTTGTTACTAAAGCTGTTATCTGTCACTAAGGTTTCAGTCTGTTACTAAAGCTGTTATCTGTCACTGAGGTTTCAGTCTGTTACTAAAGCTGTTATCTGTTACTAAGGTTGAAGTCTGTTACTAAGGCTGTTATCTGTCACTAAGGTTTCAGTCTGTTACTAAAGCTGTTATCTGTCACTAAGGTTTCAGTCTGTTACTAAGGCTGTTATCTGTCACTAAGGTTGTTATCTGTCACTAAGGTTTCAGTCTGTTACTAAGGCTGTTATCTGTCACTAAGGTTTAAGTCTGTTACTAAGGCTGTTATCTGTCATTAAGGTTTCAGTCTGTTACTAAAGCTGTTATCTGTCACTAAGGTTTCAGTCTGTTACTAAAGCTGTTATCTGTCACTAAGGTTTCAGTCTGTTACTAAGGCTGTTATCTGTCACTAAGGTTGAAGTCTGTTACAGATTTGTTTGTAGGAAAAGATTGATGTGCTTTTTTTTAACTACCGCATATTTGTGTCTGACTTAATAACACTGCAAACTGGGATTATGAATAGTTGCTCATTTTAAAGAAATAGATTAACAGGATTGGCAAATTGCAATGTTCTCAGCATTTCTTCTTCAATTTTCAATTTATCAAATCTTGATATATGCTATTAGTCTCCCACTGTTTCTATTAAAGAGTATCGAACATTTCAGCCCTGTACTCGTGTACTGTGATTCCATCCCTGTTTTGCAAAAGATCGTCCTCAGCATATTTCCTAAACTATTTTACCTGGAATTACAAACTTTGTTGTGTACATAAAAGGTAGAGCATTAGAATGGTGGAGTATCATGTACCAAAAGTAGGTCACTGTGACCTATATTTGACCTATTAACCCCAATCAATAAATATTTGTCAAGCTCAAATCTTTTTTTTCTCCTGGAGTTACCATTATTACCAAATGTGGTATGCCTGTACATCATATTGGAGGATGTAGTGTCATGTACCAAAAGAAGGTCACTTTGGCCTACATTTTGACCTTTGACCCAATTCAATAAAAGTAGTTTGTCTGGGTCATATATATATCTTCTATTATATACTTCACATTGAGTTACCAAATCTGTTATGTAGGTACATCTTGGGGAGGGTGAATTAAGTTTCTTGTATGAAAAGTAGGTCACAAATTATTGATGCTATGAAAAATATTAGAAAATCTCAAATTGAATAATAAAAAATTAAAATGTTCAGGTACCTATGATGCTTTCTTTGCGTGGTAAATTATATTCAAGTATTATGTTAAAAAAACTTTCTAAAAATATTAAAATGTTTCAAAAATATCTTCTTTACCTTGTTGTTATTTGTTATGAATCCCACCATGGATGAATTTCAGTATTCATTGTTCTGACAGCTGATAAAAAGTTTATTTCAAATATAATGTGTTGGAGCTATAGCCCACAGAAAGTTTGTATACATATAATGTGTTGGAGCTATAGCCCACAGAAAGTTTGCATACATATAATGTGTTGGAACTATAGCCCACAGAAAGTTTGTATAAATATAATGTGTTGGCGCTATAGCTAGCCCACAGAAAGTTTGTATAAATATAATGTTTTGGAGCTATAGCCCACAGAAAGTTTGTATACATATAATGTGTTGGAGCTATAGCCCACAAAAAGTTTGTATAAATATAATGTGTTGGAGCTATAGCCCACAGAAAGTTTATTTCAAATATAACGTGTTGGTGCTATAGCCCACAGAAAGTTTGTATAAATATAATGTGTTGGAGCTATAGCCCACAGAAAGTTTGTATAAATATAATGTGTTGGAGCTATAGCCCACAGAAAGTTTGTATACATATAATGTGTTGGAGCTATAGCCCACAGAAAGTTTGTATAAATATAATGTGTTGGAGCTGTAGCCCACAGAAAGTTTGTATGCATATAATGTGTTCAAGCTAAAATATTGCCCACATCCTTGTGTGTTAATATTACTGTACATTGGCAGACTATGTAAGCATGGGTTAACGTTATTAACCATCAGGATTTTCATTGATCAGCATGGACTTAATTAGCATCAAGACACCTTAGGAAAACTAGCAAGGTGACTTTGATCACATCACCTGTCTGCCTTCTACTGATTACATGTTCTATAGTGATAAGTAGCCGTGAGTTAGAGGTCGCTGATTAGGGCAGCGTGTACAACTATTGACTATATCAGAGTCTGGACTAATCAATGACTAATCTGATCCGATGCTAGCAAAGATGGCCAATTAATAGGTAAGCAGAGACTTTATATATAGCATACAGTGCTTGGTATATATAGCTGGGAAGGGATTTGACTGGAACAGTCATTACCTGTTGATGAGGTCAGCATGAGGATTTCTCTGCCTCCATGTGGTGGAAAACTGCTATTTTTGGTTTATGAGGAGCAATTTAAATGTTTGACTCCATTAACACCAGGAAGAACAGTGATTAAGAAGAGCAGGGAATATACATTGCACACTCAGCTATGATACATTCACCTGGAGGATTCTTATATAGACATAAAGAACAGTACAGCAGGCTTATATTACTAATCTGTAACAACCATTGTCTGTTTATGAGATTATCAGGAGGATTTTCCTGCTGTGCTTTTCCATAGACACTGCCACATTGCTTGAGATAAAGTCTAATCCATGACTTCAATAGATGTTCTAGCTGTTTATTTGTTTTATATTTTTCCCCGTCTTGAGAGTTATTTAATAGAGTTGGTTTAGCCCTATACTTGATATTGTGAACAGTCTTACTTTAGCAATATTCATATTTTTTGTGCATATTCAAAAGTGTTACATTATTGTCCCGGTGAATGTGTTACCATCATATTCCTGCTAGTTAGGGGCCATACATCAGAGATGCAGTTGCCCTATAGTAATCATGGTAAATGTCTGTCGGCACTTTCTTTTCTCTAGATTATCTTGGAATCGGGAATGGCGAATCTTTCTGAAATTTGACATGGTGATACACTGTGACATGTAGATGTGTAATAGAAGTTAAAAAAATATCAGGTCAAGGCCACGGTCACTGTTACTAAATATAGACTGTAGGGGATACAGAGATACAGTCAGACACATGTAAGGGCCCTTGCTGACCTGTTAGTTTGCCAGTTATATGTGAAAGCTCAAGATCATAACATTCTACTAACAGAATACATATGATTCTGATGCCAGGTTACTGTTTATAAAATAGGGGGGGGGGGGGAGTAAATCTGACTGGGGATCATTTAGGGGTATAAGTCTGACCAGGATGTCCTACTTTGTCCAGGCAGACTGATCATGACCATGACCAACACATGATGACAAACCTATCCCAGTTTTCCTACGGATATAGGTTAAGTTGATCAGAGCATGGTCGAAGTTTACAGAAGATGTCATCGTCAATGTAGATGGGTATTTGTTTAGTGAGATTGATGTCAGGATTAATACTAGGTTGAAATGAAGGACAGGAAATCTTCAGCAAAGGTCAGGCAAAATGTAAACAAGATATTCATTAAAAAATTGCATATAAGGATAATATAACTTTTATACCATAAAATCTTACCAAAAACCTAAAGTTTTGAAACAGAAATAAAGTGTAACATGGAAAAAAAGTAAATTTGTAATATTATTTTTATGTATAAAAATTGTATCAGTAAAAAAGTTTTTAATTTTAATTTTTTTTATAGGCTGAGAGAATTGGATTAGAAAGATAAAGCAAACAAACTGAACTTCCTATATCATTTTGTATGAAAAATGTATTAAAAACTTTGATTTCCATGATAAAGATTTTAAAAGGGTGAAATGGAGAGGGTTGAAATGAAGCTGATTGAATGATTTTGAAGGGTGAGAAGGCGATGGTTGAAATATAGCTGGTTGAATGATTTTGAAGGGTGAGAAGGCGATGGTTGAAATGTAGCTGATTGAATGATTTTGAAGGGTGAGAAAGAGATGGCTGAAATATAGCTGACTGAATGATTTTGAAGGGTGAGAAGGCGATGGCTGAAATGTAGCTGATTGAATGATTTTGAAGGGTGAGAAGGTGATGGCTGAAATGTAGCTGATTGAATGATTTTGAAGGGTGAGAAAGGGATGGTAGGGACTAGACTTAGAGGGAGATACAATATAATTGTAGTGGAAGAGAAAATGTCTGAGATATTTATACCCAGTCTATAAGTACAGTTATGTAATAGTACATGAGCATGTTATTAATTATTGGACATCTGTGCTTACCTAACAGCCTTACTTTATAAATCCTAACACATTGTAGCTTAGCTTACGGTACACTTTATAACACTTAAGAATGAAGAACGTTTCTTCTACCATTGTTCTCTAAACCTAGAAAAAAGCTAGAAAAAAATACCTCATGCACAACAAATTAATAACCAATATAATTTAATTAGTATACTGAAATGTATGCTCAATTCAGTTCTTGCTTCATAAAACATTGATTGAAATCAAGGAGAGAGTGGTCTTGCTAAAAGTTAGGAATGTAAGAATATAATTGCCTTGTGTGTTTAAATGGATATCTTCATTTGAATATATTTTATTATTTGTCTTCAAAAAATCAAATAAATTGGAAAATTTGTAATATTATTTACTTGCTGTTAACTCTATTGTACCTATAGCAGAAATAGCTTGCTATGTTTTCCTGTGATTGACAGGTAAGTGGGGGTTCCCGATAACATTAGACATTTTCTTATGAAAATAATATGGTATAAAAATACAGGAGGAGGAGGGTGTTGCTGAAGCCCCATAGAAACACCCTGTAGCAGTGCATGCTGATATACGTACAGAAGCCCCATAGAAACACCCTGTAGCAGTGCATGCTGGTACAGAAGCCATATAGAAGTTGATGTAGAACCACTGACTGATCTTTCTGAAGCATACTCAGCTTAACTTGTTACATTATGTACTTGTATTATTGTCTATACCTCATGGAAATATAATTCACAATTCTAGAAGGGTTTTTAAACCAATGGAAAATAGTGCTTTTATATTGTATTTCATAACTGTAAGCAATAAAAAAAACAAGACATTCAATTTGATTTTTTTTTTAATTACTTAATTAAGCTGAGAAGGGGTATACAATTTGCTGTTCCAGATGTTTGGTAAAAGAAAAATAATTTCTTGTTCATCATTTTAAAAAATAGAATACATCAGAAAAAAGTGAGTTGATAAGGGTTATGCCCTGACACTCTCAGGGCCATGTGTGTTACATAAACTAAAACAGTGGGGGTGGGGAGGGGAGGCCATGTGTGTGACACACCGGTAAGGGGAGGGGGAGGGAGGGGGTACTAAAGGAAGTGAGTCAGATGGTGTAGGAGGGATGGTATAATAACCACCTTATCAATTGTCCTGAGGTGTGGATAGGGTAACAGTATACACGTGTATGTGATTATAGCCATTTTGTCAGATGGATGTGTGGACTGGCTAAACTAACATGACATCTATACATATTGGTCTGTATGGCCCAGATTTACTTCTGGCTAAACTAACATGACATCTAAGTATGTATATGTATTGGTCTGTATGACCCAGAGTTTTACTGCTGGCTAAACTAACATGACTTCTATACATATTGTTCTGTATGGCCCAGAGTTTTACTGCTGGCTAAACTAACATGACTTCTATACATATTGGTCTGTATGGCCCAGATTTACTTCTGTCTAAACTAACTTGACATCTAAGTATGTATATGTATTGGTCTGTGTGGCCCAGAGTTAGTGCTAGCTAAACCAACATGACATCTAAGTATGTATATGTATTGGTCTGTATGGCCCAGAGTTTTACTGCTGGGCCATACAGACCAATATGTATAGATGTCATGTTGGTTTAGCTAGCACTAACTCTGTGTGGCCCAGAGTTAGTCCTAGCTAAACCAACATGACATCGATACATATTGGTATGTATGGCCCATAGTTACTGCTGGCTAAACTGACATGACATCTAAGTATGTATTTGTATTGGTCTGTGTGGCCCAGAGGTAGTGCTAGCTAAACCAACATATACATACTTAGATGACATGTTGGTTTAGCTAGCACTAACTCTGTGTGGCCCAGAGTTAGTGCTCGCTAAACCAACATGACATCGATACATATTGGTATGTATGGCCCAGAGTTACTGCTGGCTAAACTAACATGACATCTGTACATGCTGGGGTTTAAGGTGAAGTGTTTTCCATCAAATATCTTATTCAACTTTGCTGACTTTATTTTTCACATCACAAATCACATGATATTCAAGAATACTTGCTTCCTCAATTTTACTTTGAGCAATATATTTTTGAGGAATGAAAGATATGAAAGGACCAAAAAGTTCTTCATGAGACCTTTGAATTCTTGATCTCATATTCGCTCATCACAAATAACACAAAAATATATATCTAACTTTCTGTTTTACCTTGCAGGTTGACGAAACATTAACAGTTACCATGGTTACAAGTACTGAAGACAGATCGGAAGAAAGTGAACCAGAAACTGTTTTCTACAAAGAATATTTCAGTTGAGGAGAACCCATACTTCATCCCAGGAATTATTCTGAAATATTTGTGAGATCTAAAAGAGAATTAAATTTAAAACAAAAAGTGTTTAATCCGTCACCATGGATGCACAACATGGCACAATGCCAATTAAGGATTTGGGGTCATTTGTGGCCACCAATATACCCAGTGATGCTGATATCAAAGGTAGGTAACTCTATCTGTTTTCATAAGTAGCTTTATGTCATAACGAGATGTCTAAATGTTAAGACTTTAAAAAAGTATAATAATTTGTACGAATCCTTACTTAACTAATAATGGTGACTTCTCTGTCACTTCATAAACCGTGAACGTCAGTACATGGCATAAGTTTTCTTCACTATACACTAAAATAATCCTGTTATTATTTCAATGGGAGGTAACTCTAAAAAGGAAAAGTAATTATGTTGGTATTTCAAAGGGAGATAACTCTAAAAAGGGAAAAGTAATCCTACTAGTAAAGGAGATCCAAATCTTAGCTATATAGTTATGATCTAGGTGAAAGAATGACATTATTGACTTGACATGATATTCATTGTTTTGTTTTTTGTTGCCATATAGACCACAGGTCACAAGACAAGGTGTATATAGGGCTACACCTACCCAAACAGAATCGTCACAGACACAAACATCGTCGCCACCACAAGCGTGATGGCTCCAACTCGGATCGGTCCCATACCACGTCTGCCCCGTCTGATGGTAGGTATCCTGTAGTGCACTGTAGCTGGTGCTTATTGATAGTGTTACATAAATTGTGTTTTCAAACATTTACGAGGTTACAGTCAATTGGGCTTGGTGACATAAATCCGTATTTACAATGGGTTGCTTGTTAGTATATATAGACATTTATACCCTGAACTGAAACCAGGAACTGCTAAACTAGGGTCACCATGGTCAGACTGCACCAGTGTTTGTGTGTTAAATTTGTCATGCACATTTTGATAAGTATTTACTGTTTATTGAGAAACTTGGGATCACGGTGCTATGACTGCACTGTGTGTAAATCGTGATGCACATTTGATAAGTACTGTTTAGGAACTTTTTAATTAGGGTCACAATTGTAAGGCTGCACTATCTGTAAGTTGTGAAGTATATTGTTTAAGAACTTTTTAATTAGGGTCACAATAATTATTGTAAGGCAGTGCACTGTGTGTAAATTGTTATGCACTTTTGACAGATGAATTAATGTAAGACGCACACCTTTGACTGAACCTATACAATCAATAAGTGTGCTAGGTTAGAACTTTTCACTAAGGGTCACAGACTACGCTATGTAAATTTCTAAGCACAAAGTACATTTATCATATGATAATATAAAAGTGTCCATTTGTAGGGTCACATTAATTCAATTGCTTCTTCCAGTCCTGCCGAGCCAGGAACATTTAATCCAGGGTAGCAATTCTAGGGTTACACATATGAAACACTCATGGCATGAACAGTATAATATGTTGGACAGGTTTGTTTGTTAATTTAAGTGTTTAGATGTAGCTGCCCCCCCCCCCCCCCCCCCTTCTGCTGTAGGTGTATGTACCCATTAACATGTATGTGTTCATGTAATGTAGGTAATTAGGGGAATTGAGTGATAAAAATGTATATGCTACATCTCAATCACTGTACACAACTGTTTTCACACCAATTAGGATAATTTGTAAAGATTTGTACAGAAATACTGTAATTGATATTCTACCTGTTAATACAAAAACATTATCAGTGTTGAGTGAATGCTGTTAATATTAACTGCAAAGGGAAATTTTGCCCTCAGCCGTGACCCAAAGAGCTTGCTGACTTACAATGATAGACATGAAAATGTATATATCTTTCACAACTAATAACAATCCAGTTAAATGCTTTGTGAAATAATCATCAGTATGGTGATTTAACTCATTCATCCCTGAAAACACATTTGAACTCTTCCAATTCAAAGGTTGGAATAGTTCATTATGAAATTTCAGGGGGGAATGAGTTAATGAAATGTCCTATGATGATCAACCCAGCTTCTATATATACTTCTTTCAATCGTGATTAATATTTTGATTTCTTAAATTCAAGAATTAATCACTTATCCACAAGAAAACTTTTGACCACTTGAATCATTTTAGCCCAGCCTTGCTAGAGCTTAATAGTTTAAGAAATCTGATTTTATTTTCTTAATGTTAATATGAAAAAAATACAATGTTACAACCTAGAAAAACTTGGAAATCAGGAATAATTTCTGCAGTCTAGAAATCTTTAGATGTAAAAATCACAAGTCTTTAATTTGAAGCCGTTAGTTTGTTAAATTTTACCACCTTACAATGTACAACTGAAATCGCATCACATAATTTTATTAATGTGATAAAGATTTGTTGACAAATATGCTATAAAGTTTATAGCATAATTTATACATAATACCTTCAACTTCAAATGTTATTGGGAGCGCTGTGAGAGTCAGTTTATATTTAGAACTTTGACCAGTGTCTTTGATACAATAAACTGTAAGCTAAGGTCCACTTGTTGGAAGCATGATCGTCTTCGTGAGAAATTAGCATAAAAGTTTTATCTTGTAAATCTCTAAATACATGTAGATCGAAATTCTGTACTAATTCTAGCTACATGTGTAAGGATTCAAATTAAACACATGTACAGGAAACACAGAAATATTTGTTAAATTTCAAATACTTTTCAAAATATCACATTTTGAATATTTGGTTTAACGACTAAACCATCCCAGATATTTAGGTCGAGGAGAGAATGTTATCTGTCGCCCTATTGACATGGTGACACGAGACACACCTGTTCCAGTACAACTAGATGGCCACTCCTGCTCAGTCAATTTCTCTTTCACATGTTTTCCCTGACTAGAACAATATCCTGTCTGGTGTAAAGGTTAAGATTAGGAATTATCTCCAGACAAGATACAAAGGGTCAAATGTTACACTACTTTTTATTCCTTTCCAAATCATAGATAGCAAATTCAAGTTTTTGTATACAGGGCAGTCAGCTTAGAATGAATTACTTCTATTTTTTGTAAACTTTAATTTGAGATATCTGTCCTGCTGAAAAAATGTTCTAAATTATTTATTTGTATCAAAAAAGATCAATGAAAAAAAATCCCCTTTAAAAGTCAACAGTGTATTGAACCTCAGTGAGCATCTGTGTACAACCAAATTGGCTGCATTGCAGAACCTCCCAATTTTTTCAAAAAAAAGCTATAATGAACACTTTTTTCATATCATTCGATTGTGTTGGAGAGATGAGATAAATGTACAGGGAATACTAAAAAAACAGAAAGTTAACAAAAATAAATGTGAAACTTTTTAGGGGCTTGACAAAAGCTTTACTACACTATTCCTGAAAGGGATCCCATACCTTCTAATTTTTTTATGTAAAAGTTACAACAAGGCCGCAGACTGGGATTTAAACCCTAGACATCTGATGACAATATGGGTGCTCTAACCTGAATAAAGCTAATTGATCACCAGTAGTTACCTAGCCAAGTCCATCTAGAGTTATATTCAAGCAAAATAAAATAAAAAATTATTGGGACATTACTGTATGTACAAAATTTGCTGGTGTTAATATATTTAACATCTTAGTTACCAGTAGTTTTCAGGCAGAGAATTACTTACTTTTAAATACTGTAGACTGGGAATTTTTTGCCACCGTTTTATCTTTCACCTTTTTCGCCCTGTGCTATGTAAGGAAGTGATCTTATTTACAGAGAATATATTATATTGGTACACAACATACAATAGATATAGCAATTACAATTGAAGGTGAATTAGCAACGGACAAACATGGATTTCACGGCCAAAAGGCGAACATATTTAACTGGGGGAAAGTTATCTGGTATACAGTAAATTACTCTAATTTTAGTACTGAAAGGTAGGTATTTGCTGGTAAAAATCCTATGAGAATTGTGTTAAGATAATGATGGAGGGTAGTAATATTTTGTGTTTTGTCGTCAGATGACTTTTTGATGCCCTTTGCGCTTGATAACCGCAGAGCAAGCCAGGTTAGCCAGGTTAGCCAATGTGGCATTTACGGTGAAATGGACGGTAGGTCAGATCAGATGTGAAAACAAAATCCTCGTTTCTGGTTTTTCTGTGACAACCAATATTGAAGATCCTCTCCTTTCCAACCCAACATTTTTTTTTTAAATCGATGTTTGATTTGCATTTTACGTTCAGGTAATTTCCTGATGCCCCCTGGCAATGATATTCGGCGAGGCAGCCAAATCAGCCAGTTCAGCCAATATGGCGATCTGGACGGTATGTTTTGTCGTGTATGGCCTTGACTTTTCTTTTATTCTTTTCTCCTTCCGAAATGTGCGAGTGTGACACTGAACTTTTCTGTTACTCCTGAGGTTGTGGAATGACGTGTTAATTTCTGCGGTATATGATAGTTCATGGTTTCTTGGTGCAGGTGTCGACTGTATCCTGTCAGTGGCTGACCCAAACTGACAAATAGAAAACATTAGGTTTCTACATTCTACAAAATGTTTAAAAGTTATTTCTGTTCACAGTCTAAACTAATTAAACCATATAGATTTAAACTTATATCAAAACTCTTTATAATTTACGGTATTAATCTTTTTTTATCCATATATATATATTTTTTAATTTCAGTTTCTTATCATTAAATTTGTAGGTTTTTTCATGAATGATTTTGCAGTAAAGGACAAATAATCTCGAGTTAATTCGTTTGTCACTGTTTTTTCTGGATTCACTTGCAATGTATTGTGGTAAACTTGTATTTGGCAAGATGTTTGTTTTCATGCAAGTATATACGTCATTGGAAGAACAAAATTACATACATAATGTATATAAGATAAATCTAATGACACTTGATTCATTTACAGTATGTGTGATCATCTCCTGTACAGTGGGCCACTACAAGGAATCAGTTATTGCTTTACAACTTTTCACATTATGTATTACAAGTATTTCATTTGCAGGGAGGCCTGATATGCATTTATCAGTTCATGAATGCCTAGTTAGCATAGATGTTGCTGGATTGGGTGTGAAGTGTACCCTTGTTAAGTTATTCATGACTTGGTGGTGGGGGTTTTATAGTCCCACCCCACACAATACAGTATCCGTGGGTAATTTCGTTAGCAGTTCGAGACCTGTCTTAAAATATGTATGGGAATTCTCGGCATACCTACATCACGGTAGCATTCTGTATCAATAAATGACCATAGCTGTTGATGGGACGTTAAACAATACTAAACCAAACCAAACCAAACTGTATCTAAAAATAGTAACTATAACATCAGTGCCATAAACACGGAATTAACAGAAGTGTTAATTTGCAGCTTCTAGATGAATTAGTTTTTAAATTGAATTAATTTTTTTGATAATAAAAAGCAACAAACAATTGAATTTTGTCATCAATTGTTCAATCAGAAATAGTTTGGGAAAATTTGTTTACAAGGCTAGAGTGTTTTATTTTATAGTGTTGACCTCATATTGCTAATTAACAAAGATCCCCTCCCCGATAGCTAGGATAGGAGGTCGAAGGTCACATGACTAATTTATCCTCAAATAAGATAGAAGATCAATGTAGCCTGGCCCCAGTTTCAGAAATGGTCCTTAACACAGGGAGATTCCTTTGCTTAAAATACTTTCCCATAGGAAAGCACTACTGAATTTTAGGAAAGTTTCCAACTATAATAATGATTTCATGCAGAAATACTTACAGAAAATTTGTGAACCAAAGTAATAGAGTTTCCCTCAACCAATTTTTCATCATAGCAGAGATGGAACTCATACATTTTAGTTTAGATGTCAAAGTAGCCCTTGCAAAAGTTTCCTGAAAGAAACTTGAACGTTTCTTTGACTTTCACCCATACTTTAAGGTCAGAGGTGGGAGGGAATATTTCCTGAATGAAACTGGAATGTCTCTGACCAGTTATTACCCACATGAAGGTCACTCACAGCCTGAGCCAATACAAGTTACTGAATAAAAATTGAGCATCTCCTTGATCAATTTCTGCCCATGCTTAAAAGTCAAAGTGCTGGTAAGAGTAGCCTGAATGAAGCTAGAGCATCTCTCTGACCAATTAGCACCAGCAGTAAGGTCACAGGGACTGGTAAAAGTCCATTAACAACTGAGAGTTGACCAATTAACACCAGCGGTAAGGTCACAGGGACTGGTAAAAGTCCATTAACAACTGAGAGTTGACCAATTAGCACCAGCGGTAAGGTCACAGGGACTGGTAAAAGTCCATTTACAACTGAGAGTTGACCAGTTACGGGAGCCTAAGCTGTGTTAGGAATACTGTCTGACCTAATTCTTGTTGCTGGACTTGTCCTGACAATGAGCCTTGATCTGTATCATTGGAGTAATGATGTAGGCTGTAGTGACAAGTGACCTTTATGATTTCCTTGTCAATAGTGTTGGTCGATCAATATATATCACTGGCGATGTTGGTGACCACTACTGGTACAATCTCACACACTTTTATGACTTCAGGGACCTAAACTACATCCAAATAGGGTAGAGCTTGTATTTTTAAGAGAACCAGCTTGATGTTTCATACTCCAAACCCACACACAGAGATCATATGACTCGAGAAATCAAAACCCTGTCAAAATAACTTAGAACCTGCCTTTTAGAGAGGGGAATTATTGACTCATACTCAAACCACACATGCAGTTAAAATGAATTGAATCAATGCAACCTCGTGGGAATACATGTATATATAGCAAAACTTGCCTTGCAGAGACTAAGCATATACTACATCACACTCAAACCTCACACAAATCCTACGACTAGATGAATCAGAACCTGCTCAGAGTAGGATAGCACCTGTCTTTTAGAGACCCAGCTATATAGATAATTGCCTCCTAATACACAGAGCTCTTACATTACTAAGGGGATCATAGACTCATCCGAATATATTGAAACGTTCAGGTGTAAAAAGTCTTCAGGTAATAGATAGAGGCACTGGTCAGGTCTCAAGGCAGGGTTGACTATAGACACATACGATTACAGTGAAACGTTCAGGTGTAAAAAGTCTACAGGTAATAGATATAGACACTGGTCAGGTCTCAAGGCAGGTTGAGGTGTAAAAGGTCTACGGGTAATAGATATAGACACTGGCCAGGTCTCAAGGCAGTGTTGACTATAGACACATACGCTTACATTTAAACGTTCAGGTGTAAAAAGTCTACAGGTAATAGAAATAGACACTGGTTAGGTCTCAAGGCAGGGTTGACTATAGACACATGCGATTACATTGAAACGTTCAGGTGTAAAAAGTCCACAGGTAATAGATATAGACACTGGTCAGGTCTCAAGGCAGGTTGAGGTGTAAAAGGTCTACGGGTAATAGATATAGACACTGGCCAGGTCTCAAGGCAGTGTTGACTATAGACACATACGCTTACATTTAAACGTTCAGGTGTAAAAAGTCTACAGGTAATAGAAATAGACACTGGTCAGGTCTCAAGGCAGGGTTGACTATAGATACATACAATTACATTGAAACGTTCAGGTGTAAAAAGTCTACAGGGAATAGATATAGACACTGGCCAGGTCTCAAGGCAGGTTTGACTATAGACACATACGATTACATTGAAACGTTCAGGTGTAAGAAGTCTACAGGTAATAGATATAGACACTGGTCAGGTCTCAAGGCAGGGTTGACTATAGATACATACAATTACATTGAAACGTTCAGGTGTAAAAAGTCCACAGGTAATAGATATAGACACTGGTCAGGTCTCAAGGCAGGTTGAGGTGTAAAAGGTCTACAGGTAATAGATATAGACACTGGCCAGGTCTCAAGGCAGGGTTGACTATAGACACATACGATTACATTGAAACGTTCAGGTGTAAAAAGTCTACAGGTAATAGATATAGACACTGGTCAGGTCTCAAGGCAGGGTTGACTATAGATACATACAATTACATTGAAACGTTCAGGTGTAAAAAGTCTACAGGTAATAGATATAGACACTGGCCAGGTCTCAAGGCAGGGTTGTCTATAGACACATACGAATACATTGAAACGTTCAGGTGTAAAAAGTCTACAGGTAATAGATATACTGGTCAGGTAGGGTTAACTATAGACACATCCAGATTCCATGGAAGTCAGGTTTTAGACATGGCTCCACATCATTATCATCCCCCACTCCCAACTCAAATAGTCTCTTAAATCCAGCCACAGTATCTTTCAATTACAGTGTAATTAAAGCCACACAAAAAGATTTATTCAAAATAATTATAAGCTGCGCACTGTTTATGAAAGTGAATGTTAATCTCTCAGAAAAGGTGTTCTGTCATGTCTTTAAAAATAAATTAATTGTATCAAATTATCTTGGAAAAACAATGATACTTGACATGGACCTTATGATATCCCATCAAAGGATGATAGATTGGTAACAAGGTAATTGCTAAAACCGGATGCAGTATTGGGCTCTGAATGTTTTTATTTTCAGCGAACAGCGTTTACGTTTGAAAAGGTTTTAAAATGTCAATGAAAAGGGAAAGTGACAACATATTTTAGTATATAGATGACATATACAGTGATCTCCCTTGATTAGTCATTGATGAGTGATCTCCCTTTATTAGTAATTGAGGAGTGATCTCCCTTTATTAGTCATTGAGGAGTGATCTCCCTTGATTCGTAATTGAGGAGTGATCTCCCTTGATTAGTAATTGAAGAGTGATCTCCCTTGGTTAGTCATTTAGAAGTGATCTCACTTAGTTAGGCATTGAGTATTTTTTTTATGTTAGGCATGATAAATTGAATCATCAGTAAATGGTTAAGAAAATAAAATTTAAAAGGTGTTGACTGATTCTACTTTATCAGCCATTGAGGAGGAAACTGATGTGTCTAAGACAGGTAATTGTTGGAGTTTTTTGTTTCTGTATCTGTACCACTGTGGCCTCACTGACCATTCTGTGGTGCTATTACCCAATTTTTACCTGTGATAAGCCCGGGAGATAAAGTCCTTACAAACAGGGTATAAAATCAAGAACTGATGTATTCCTTTATTAAACCAGTAATATGCAGTCAGTGTTTCCAAAACATTGATTCTAATAATTAATCTATCATGACTTTAATTGGGTGATTACCTAGCATGGGCTTATCACAGGTAATCTCATTAGTTATATACCTTTGTAATGAATTTGTCATACTGCAAATCTTTTTTAACAGAAATTCAGACAATATATTAACATAATATTTGTACAATAACAGCAAATAAGTGGTAATCATTTGGGAATTTATTTGATTTTTTATTTATATTAGAAGTGAGAGTTATCTCCCTTAGCATGTGTGTTTATATTGCTGGATTAATCATTATATTATTAGACCAGCCTCACCCCCAATGTGATATTACCAGACAAAAAATTTATGGAGAAAATAACAGCCAAATAAAATATTTTGCAGAATAATATCAACTAGATTTTGGTTTGCAGTTTGACAATGATATATACATAGTATTTGTAGCCATTTTGTGATGCTGTAAGTACAGTGAAGCTTAAATCTCGATATTATTTAAACAACATCGAACAAAGCATGATTCACTAGGAATTCTGAAGAATTTTTTCACTTATTTTTATCCCAGTTCCCAATAGATTTATGACATTTCGATCGTCATTTGCTGATACATGTATATGTATTTTGATTTCAGTTTCAGAAATAAATGTTTTGATGTCTAACAAGTTCCAGACATGTCCATATATAAAATAGGATGTAACAAGCTTTTTAAAATATAACAGAGAATGCTGTACAGTGAATCATGAACTCCGGTTGATTGTGTTTTAGAATAAGGAAATAGATTGAAAGCTCAGGTACCGAAAATGGGATCCAATAGAAGTCAATGTCCACTGCATTCGGGATTTAGGGAAAATCTGGACCTGCTGCAAAATAATATCATCATCATAGATACTTGGGTGTAATATTGTGATGTATTTAATGTATTAAATGTTAGTAGTATATGGCGGAAATGTTTTGTGATGGTGTAAATATTGTGCTCCATTCTATCGTCCATCCTACCTGACGATTGTCACTATATATTTTGTAAATCTTGTAAGGATTCTTCTCCTCCCTGCTCCAGGTCGTCTACATGTACCCAGATCTCTCTTTATCCCACGTTTTCCTGAATATCGTGTAAATGTGTGGATCTTATCCAGTTCGACTATATAACACTCCATACTATTATATTTGTAATTTAAATTCTGATCCTGCAATTCCATTATTTTATTGTTCGTCACTTAAGCTGCGTACAAATTCCTGATAACCTAAGCTGGTTGTTTCTATGATGTATATTTACAGTTATAAGACTTGTAGATTTATCCGAATCAGACCTTGGTGTAAATGTAAATGCATACAGGTGCATTTCATGTGATTTGCTAATTAATTATCATCCAATTCATGTCAAATTTAAGTAAAAGATATTTGTGTACGGGAGTAAAACAGTGTAACAACAGAACCTTAACTTAGCTCATTCACCCCTGAATACACATTTGAACTCTTCCAATTCAAAGGGTGGAATAGTTCATTATGAAATTTCAGGGGTGAATGAGTTAACCTGTATCTGAAACATGTCACTGTTGTCCCTAGAAGTTAATAATAAATAACAGATGATTATGATTCTCTATATTTCCTCAAAATGGTTTGTTTTTGTAAATGTTATATGTTAAAGCATTATATACAATAGAACACCAATTACCTGAACTTCTGACTGTTCAGACCTTGGTTATATCCCTTGCTGGTACTGTGGGGTATGTTTTTCGTGCGACTCTCTGGACTATTAATATGTCTCCCTTTTGGTCCAGGTAATTTATAATCAGTTCTATACTGTTGTAACAAAAGTTCAGATGCAAGATGGAGATTATAAATTGAGTTCTGTTTATCAAGTTTTTGGGAGAGTATACCTTTGAGAGACATAACACATGGTATTACTTGAGTTTGAGATGACCTGACTCAACCAAAGTAACTTGTCAAAAAGTTCATGGTTTTTATCAGGGGAGCTTTATATTATGTACTTTTATCAGAAAACGATAACATTCACCAGGCTATGGAATACAGAGCCAAATCTGGAAAACTTTTTTTTACATTTAAAGGTTAATATATTCCCTATTCCCTCAGGAAGATTTCCTGTGCGATTAAGTTTGTCAGAGTGTTATTAAGTAATGTTCTATCCCAGAAGATGTGGACCTCTGATCCCTCTTCCTAAGATTATTGATCATGATGTTGAACTTTATCATAATACAATATGTCATTGTTTGGGTCTCTAGTCCATGAGAACTGGGATACAGATAATGTTCTCTTGTGTCAAGGTCTCGGTCAGAATGTGAGACAATGGAGCAGGTACACATCATTTCTTATCAAACAGATGTACAGGGTTATAAACTTTGGAGTTCCAGACGATTCAAGTAACAAAATCCATGACATAGTTATGTTGGTGAGGCTACATCAAATGGTGACGTTTGAATGACGCACAGTCCCTTTTTAAGTGGTGACATTTTCAGAATAGAGACACAGGAGGACATGTTGTGATATGTCTTAAGTAGATCAACATAGATGGATACTCCACCAAGCAGAAACGGGAGTGTGTGGTCCAAGTGTTGCTGAAAGTAGTTCCTGTTAATCTTAAAATTGATTTTTGATGAAATGTAAAATGTTTGTATCAATGAAAACTACAGTTGTGGAATCCCATTGAACCGCTAATTCTCAATCCATTTACAAACATTCTGTTATCTGGGAACTTTGAAGGCTAGCTGGGAATTCCTGTACTGCTATATATCTGTGCTGACTACTGCTGTCCTAGAACTAGGCCAGACGTTCTGAATCCTTGCCTTGCTATATATACACTGTAGCATTAAAATCTAAAAACTAAGGTGCCTTAGCTTGGCAGTACATGTTTTGTTTTGACAAAATATATGTATGCAAGATGTAATATATGTAAGGGTTCCATATTATACAGGTTCCAAGTTCAACAGGGTTCTTTAATATAAATTACAATATATTGGTGCATAGATCTGCCATGTGAAATGTCCATGGGGATGATTGTGCCTGCTCAGAATTAAAAGCATAAATAAAATGTGGATAATAGGAATAGTTTAGCAAATTCCCTGGTTGAAAATGTTCAATTTTGAGGTCAAAATAGGAAGTCTCCCTCCTAGATAGGAAGTCTCCCTCCTAAAAAGGAAGTCTCCCTCCTAGATAGGAAGTAGGAAGTCTCCCTCCTAGATAGGAAGTCTCCCTCCTAAATAGGAAGTCTCCCTCCTAAATAGGAAGAGTTGGCAAGTATGTTGACGTACCTAAATGTCTGGTTTATACAGGTTTCTAAGTTAAACAGGGTTCTATAAGGAGATATAAGCTTTATTGTTGTACCTAAATGTCTTGCTTGGACAGGTTTCTGAGTAAGCACATTCAAGAGTTTTCGCACGGAAATCATTTATGTGAATTACATAAACATTGACGGACTGATCCCTATGTCAGCTTTGTTTAGCAGGCCACACAAAAATAACCAATACTTAATGATACCAGGCTTTGTTTAGCAGGCCACACAAAAACAACCAATACTTAATGATACCAGGCTTTGTTGGTTTCTATTTATCAACAAGTGCTATTTATTTGCTCGGCTGGTATTTCTTTATACAGCTATGCTACAGGTGATTGTTACCATACCTCTCTCTAAAACAGAAGTTTACCACACGTTAATGTCTTATGTGTGGTTATATCACCATCAAATTAACTACTCTTGTATTTACACATTCATACAAACTAATAGAGTTTTTACAACATGTCGATAAATAGGTATGATCTACATGATTCCAGTGCTCAAAGGTAAACCTGCAGATATATTCTACAATTATTGTACAGAAATTGTCTTAATGAAAACCTGATCAATCTGGAAACCTGTTCATGTCAGACAAAATTAATATTATATTCTATGATTTCCATGAAACGTTCTAGGCAAACCTCTGGTATAAATGAACTAATTATGTTTCATTTTGACCTAAATCTGAAAATCAACATGGCCGCCAGCTGGAGCATCTTTAAATGAAAAATAATAGTATAATGATAATATAATGTTTATTGAGGTAAAAAAGCTGGCAAACTTTATCACAAATAACATGATGGAATAAAACAAGCATTAACATGTAAAACAGCTTATATCTCTTCTGGTCAATTAGCACAGATTTATATAAATCTTTTGGCGTACAGTTCACGTTGTCACAGGAGTCGAAAATTAGCACAGATTTATATAAATCTATTGGCGTACAGTTCACGTTGTCACAGGAGTCGAAAATTATCACAGATTTATATAAATCTATTGGCGTACAGTTCACGTTGTCACAGGAGTCGAAAATTATCACAGATTTATATAAATCTATTGGCATACAGTTCACGTTGTCACAGGAGTCGAAAATTATCACAGCATAATGACACGTTACAATTATATTTTAGTACCTTTAAACCTAGGATAGCCAATAAAATCATAAACAGCTTATTTCTAATTGGGTACCCAAGTATCTGCTAAATACAAAGATGACAGCTATAATAATGTAATATTATATCATTAAATTAATGTTTTTGTTGAATGACTGAGACGAAATGATATGATCAGTTAAAGTGTTAAATGGCTCTGTTTGTGCCGAGTCATTCAGTTCAACTCTGTTTTACGCTCAATCAGCTGTTTCGAAAATTTCATAAAAATATTAGGTTTTGAAGTTTTAAAATGTCATTCAGGACATTTAATTTGGCTTAATGATAATCTGAATAAAAACTACGCTGTCAAGTTTGGATCGGTGTCATACCAGGCCGCTCACGATGGCATTTATCCACTTAAAGCACTAAAATATCTGATTTATGATATCTACCAAATGGCCACTGTGTAAACGTAGCCTTCCAACCACTCATTCCTCTACAGATCAAATATGTAATGCACTAATGAACTTGTATAGCCAGAGTAGTCTCCCTGTCATAGCTGTCAAATCTAACATAATTTATATTCATAATTAAGTTGGTCATTGTGTCAAAAGATTGTCAAACATTGACCTTATTGTTGCCTATATGGGTCATTTACAATTTTTATCGGTTAAGACAGCACAAGAACGGTTGTAGCAAAGAGTTAAAGCTCTCTATTTTCACTCTGCCGTATCTAGATCAAAACTTGTCAAGTACTTATATAGGTTACTTTCTGACTAGACCATTAGGGGAATCGTAAATTGATATTGTTAAGATGGAGATGAATGACCTTGTAAATCCTCTGATGACCTTAAGCTTGTAAATCTTATATGATGACCTTGTAAATATTATGATGACCTTGTAAATCCTCATATTTGGAAGAAAGGGAAAGATTTACAAGTTTTGTAACCAGAGACAAGTTGTAGCAACATCTTATTACTTATGATGGATGTCTCTCCAAATCATAACTCTCAGAATTACCAGATTACATTAGGCTCATCCCGATAAGACAAACTAATTAATAGAGGCTTGAGGCTCGGCTTACAACTGGCTCAGATAGATACTACCAGGCATGCAGGCGTTGGACCGGAGCAGTCTGGGTGAAATGTCACACAGGGAGGCTCCTGATGTATGTAGAAATATTTCTAATCTGCCATTCCCCCATAGACAACAACTTTTCCTATTGATTATGGCCCCGATATGTACAGCGCAGATCATCCAACAGGATAGAAAGTCACTAACTCTGGGCAGGAAACAGATATCAGACATTGTCATTACACACATCCAAAGCAATTACAGAAAAAACAAGGAATATCATTCCATCTAGTAACACACTTAGGTTGAACCGTTTTTATACGGCCCTCTATGACAGGACGAATTATCGTGTTGCTTTGTCTGGCTGGCCATGTGTCAACAATATTTTGTCTGGAACACAAGTTCACCTACGTATATGTATGAAGTACTTGAGAAGGTGCATGTGGAACGCATACATTGTCACATACTGAAATAGGGTCTTATCCCGCACTGTAGGCAAACTTACATGGCCCCTAATTGAATTTTTGAGGTCATATATTGACCTTAGCATAACATCCAAGCCATTTCTTCTTTATGTATCTTAGGAAGGCAAAGTGTACTGTTCTACATACAGAGTTATTTCTCTTTATTTTGTCAAATATTAAATAGGGTTATAAGTTAGGGAGAAGATAGAGTTGAGGAATGTTTGTCCTTAAAGGAGGGGGGCTCCTTAAATGGAGAATATATGTAGAAACTTAAATGAGGGGGCTGGCTGCTTATAGGGAAAAGATAGGGTTGAGGGATGTTGAGGGGTTCCTTAAATGGAGAATATTCGTGTTGAGGGTATTTGATCCTTCAAGGAAGGGTAGCTCCTTAAATTGAGAATTCAAGTATTAAGGCCTATGGATCTTTTACTAGGGACAATATAAGATATGGTTGAGCAATGTTGGTCCTTTAAGGAAGGGGAGCTCCTTAAATGGAGAATAAGAGTGTTGAGGGTTATAGATCCTAAAGGGAGAAGTTAAGAGTTGAAGGTTATGAATATTTAAATGTGGAGGGCTCCTTAAGCAAAGCATAAATAGAGATAATTAAGTACAATAAGTCTTCACATATTTCACTCTCTGTATAAAGTAATAAACGTGTTAACAGCCCTACAGGTTCTCAATTTATTGTAATAGAAATATCAGGTTATTTTACTGATTCAATTTTAAACCAATTTTCATTTGAATTTAAAGACCTAGCTTGCTTGTGCAGTTACAAGATATATAACATTGAGCGTTTAAGTTCTGTAGCTTATTGATTTTGACTTTATGAAAAGACTGACATGGAATTCAGTATTATAACTTGGAATGCCTGCATTCTTCTATGTAAGACTCTATGTTAGAATGGGTGTAATCTCAGTTAACAGCTGCACAATATAGATGTCAGTACACTCAAACCAATGGCCACCAGATTCTACAGGAGAGGAGAAAGTTGGGTGAAGCAGGTTGTGCGTGTTGGGTGGGGAATGGGGCATAGAGGTGAAAGGTCAGATTATGGGTCAATAGGGAGAAAGGGTTTCAAAAATCAGGAAGGATTTGAAATATGGTATCTCACCAGTAAAGGACAACCCCTTCTCCCATTTACCCCTTACCTGAGAGGCTGTGAGAATAATGCTTTTAGGATAGTTTTTTGCCTGATTTGGTCTAGCATTTGCCCATTCTAAGAGGCTAGAGTTGAAGATATCAGATAAGTGACCCTATCAAAGAGGTGGTCCTGTCAGAGAGGTGGTCCTATCAGAGAGACCAGCAGTGGCTGTCAGAGATGACTGTTTCTGAGATGCTGGAATGCTAGAACCGCCAGGCAGGATGATCATGAGCCGTTCTGAGTGTTATCGGGGACAACCATATGTTTGCTGCCTCAGGGTTATGCTGAAGCTTAAGAATGATGTGATTATAGACGTCATTTGACATTCCCATTTTGTCACGTTCCATTAATGGTCACGCTGTCACAGTTTCAGTATTGACTGTGCCACAAGTGGATCAGTAGAATTTTATTGATTAATCGTTAGCCATTGTTGGAACATTGACCTGGATTGACGGTGTGTGTAAGACCTTGTTAAGATATGATGACGATAATTTATAGTTGTTCTAAATTTGAATGCTTGAAATATGAATATAAAAGACAACGGAAGAAATACAGCGGTCAAATTCATGATGTTTACTTTTCAAAGCCTACACTTTACAAATCTTGCAATCCGGGAATCAAAACTGCACAGCATGCCATCAAAATGAGTGTCCAAGTTATAGGCAGCAAAAGTCTATAAAAAAAAAAGCAATCAACATTAAAACACACATAAATGAATTGTTTAATTTTTGAGTCCAGTGTAGAGGAGCTCCATGGGCTCCTGTATTGGAAACTAACTTTCACATAACCTGACAAGGGGAAGTTACTCTATGCCAGGCAAGCTCCTTTTGGTTGCTTCATCTTCTATGTATATAAAAGGGAGAAAACTCCAAGTATAAAACAATGAGTGGAACGGAACTCTTCTGTGCAATAATTAAACTGATGCAGTGTTACCCTTTAATCTGTCATGACAACAGAGGATGTTTGACTGAAGACAGATCACCACTAGTGAGTCAGTGAGACAGAATAGTCCTGGCATTTAAATATCTTACATGTAATCGATATTACAAATGCTCACATAATTGAAATTGTATCTCAAAATCTTCATTAGGATTATCTGTATCTTTTATTGAAGACTATATCTGGGAATCAGGCCTGAGGTGAGGATAGGAAGTGTTCACATATCTTATCGTCCTGGTCTTTGGTTTATAATTAGAGAAGGGAATCGGTGTAAAATCTTAATTGATCATCTTGTTGTAATCATTTAACCTTAACTAAATGATCATCAACTATATCTGTTAAAAAATACCAGTGTAAATTTATAACATATGCCTGATTGGACTCGGTTGCTTTTATTTTAACAATTCTTTGAGGAATTTTTTGTTTATTTCTTTTTCTTCTTATGGATCTAGCATTCCTGTACTGATTTTCATAGTTATATTTTGAATTTACAAAATGAACAATAAATGACATGGTACACATTCTGTTGTAACTTTGCCATGAGCAATGTTCTATTATATTTACAGAAGAGTCGAGACAAAACTCAGGTTTATACAGGTTTCTAAATTATACAGGGTTCAGTTTATTTGATGATTTTATGCTGTGCACATCACATTTGAACTTGTTCACTGTTCAGTTTCAAATAAAAAAAAAAAAAGACATAGATATTCATTATGTTGATAAATTCTGTTTCAGGTTGTTCCCTATCTTGCTGCATGTTAATTAGGTGTCCATTATATAAGAAGTCGATTTCAGCCTTCAGCTTTAGTCAGTCTTTTCAACTGCTTTCTCTTGAGTTGAGCTAAATTAAGTGGGGATATATTTTTTTTACAGCATATGAATTTTCCTTTTCAGGGTAGTAAATAGCTGATTGTGATTATTTATTGCATGGTTCAATTTAAGTTCAAATGTGAAATTGATAAATGTTCAGAATTAGAATGCAATAACAGTATACTGTACATATACATTCAATAGTGTCGGCTATGGCTGGAGTGTATTATTAAATAAATATAAAAGTTTGCTTCAACGAGAAACATTCCATAAATATGTTTAGAATTAACGAAATTGGGTATTTCTGAATATGAAAAAGCTTGCCTGTTTTGCTTTGAGACGATACAAACATTGTTATTGACGATCCTGAAATGGTATTCTGTTTTTTGTTTCAACATTGTACTTGATTATGCTGAAATGGTAAATTTTATTTTTGTATTTATGCGATCCTGATATAATACACTGTTTCTGGTTTAAATATTGTATTTGGCGATCCTGAAATGATAAATCCATTCCTCATTTAAACATTTTATTTGACGATCCCAAAATGATATTCTACTCCTAAATTAACAGCCACGTCCCCCGCCCAAAGAGTGCAGTTCCTGCTTGGCGAGGAGGAAGATGAAGAACACAAGGCCCATGACGTGTTCTGTGAGATGGCCGAACTTCTGTATAAGGACGGTGGGGACGTGGAGTGGAAAGAAACAGCCCGGTAACATTGGATTATTTCCCTTGTATTATAGCACTCTATAGAAGTTTTGTTTTTTTCCATAAAAATAGGTCCTGTATCTGTTCGATTCCTTATCTAAGGACTTATCTCCCCTGGGTTAAAGTATCTTTGACAACATTTGGTAGGATTTTATTGCTATTTTTTTCCAGAAATATCATTACATAATATTTTGAAACTTGAATTTTTCCTCCAAGATTACTGTGTTTGGATAAAAAATATATAATTATCACAAAAAATTGTACTTAATGTTTACAGTTTGTGTTTTGTTCAATGATAAAGTTTATAATCTGTGTTTTGTAGATGGGTGAAGTTTATAATCAATGTTTCGTACTTTAATGAAGTTTATATTTTGTGTTTTATAGATGGGTGAAGTTTATATTTTGTGTTTTATAGATGGGTGAAGTTTATAATCAATGTTTCGTACTTGAATGAAGTTTATATTTTGTGTTTTATAGATGGGTGAAGTTTATAAACTGTGTTTTGTAGATGTGTGAAGTTTATAATTAATGTTTCGTAGTTGAATGAAGTTTATATTTTGTGTTTTATAGATGGGTAAAGTTTATAAACTGTGTTTTGTAAATGTGTGAAGTTTATAATTAATGTTTCGTAGTTGAATGAAGTTTATATTTTGTGTTTTATAGATGGGTGAAGTTTATAAACTGTGTTTTGTAGATGTGTGAAGTTTATAATTAATGTTTCGTAGTTGAATGAAGTTTATATTTTGTGTTTTGTAGATGGTTAAAGTTTATAAACTGTGTTTTGTAAATGTGTGAAGTTTATAATTAATGTTTCGTAGTTGAATGAAGTTTATATTTTGTGTTTTATAGATGGGTGAAGTTTATAAACTGTGTTTTGTAGATGTGTGAAGTTTATAATTAATGTTTCGTAGTTGAATGAAGTTTATATTTTGTGTTTTGTAGATGGTTAAAGTTTATAAACTGTGTTTTGTAAATGTGTGAAGTTTATAATTAATGTTTCGTAGTTGAATGAAGTTTATATTTTGTGTTTTGTAGATGGTTAAAGTTTATAAACTGTGTATTGTAAATGTGTGAAGTTTATAATTAAAGTTTCGTAGTTTAATGAAGTTTATAATTAATGTTACGTAGTTGAATGAAGTTTGTAATTTGTGTTTTATAGATGGGTGAAGTTTATATTTTGTGTTTTATAGATGGGTGAAGTTTATATTTTGTTTTTTATAGATGGGTGAAGTTTATATTTTGTGTTATATGGATGGTTGAAGTTTATAATTAATGTTTTGTAGATGAATGAAGTTTATATTTTGTGTTTTATAGATGGGTGAAGTTTATATTTTGTGTTTTATAGATGGGTGAAGTTTGAGGAGGATGTCGAGGAGGGAGGAGAGAGGTGGTCCAAACCCCACGTGGCTACTTTATCCCTACACTCCCTGTTTGAACTGCGGTGTAACATTCTCCAGGGGACGGTGATATTGGACATGGCGGCCGATTCACTACCATGTGTTGTAGGTAAGGACATACACTTGAAAAACTTGGAATATATAACAGACGTGTGCAGAAGTCATTGAAACCAGTTTGAAAATTTCTTTATAAACTAAATTGCCTGGACTAACAAGATTTGTACAAAGAAAACAAAGTATTTAGAATTGTAAGGATCCATTATACACAGTCCAAAACAATGTTAATACAATTGTGAAAAAATATTTGGTATATTGCTATAAATAGTAACTTATTAGGTTTCCTTATGGGGTTTTTCTTTCGTCTAATTGATGTAATCTGTATTAATTTTGTAGACATTTTTGAGGACAATACTTCATATTTTATTTACCCGTGCCTTATTAATGAAATCTGTATTTGTCTACAATTTTCTGGTCAATACTTAATAATTCTTTACCCTCGCCTTATTTATGATCTGAATTTGTAGATGTTTTCCTTGATAACATGGTGGCTTCGAAACAGTTGGAAGAGCCGCTCAAGGAAGAAGTGCGGGACATTCTCCTACTACGACATAGGCATCTCTACGACAAAAAACACAAACACGACGAAAATGGGGGCAGCAAATATCACCTGCCCCTTATACGTTCCTTTGCCGATATAGGCAGGAAGTATTCCGAGCCTCGCGCTCTCAATAACCACGGTAAGGATACGGACAGCCCAAGCCCACCAGGAGAAGGTATAAATACATTTTTCTGAATTTTTCTCCTCGGCTAGATGTGGGCTTCCAGTGTCGTGCATGTATATGCTACACTTTTTACGTCTTCAGTTCAACCCGGCTACAGTTATTGTGAGTCCTCCGTTTCTTTGTTCCATTTTTAGGTCACCTGAGACAAAGTCTCAAGTGACCTATTGCGATCGCCTTTTGTCCGTCGTCGTCCGTCGTCCGTCGTCCGTTCGTAAACTATTTACATTTTCGACTTCTACTCCAAAACCCCTGAACCAATTTCAATGAAATTTTGCAGGGACCTTCCATGGACAAAGGTCAACAAAAATAGTTGCCGGTTTAGTCCTAAGCCCCCCGGGGCCTGAGGGGCGGGGCCAAAAAGGGTCAAATTGACTAAAATTTCAAAAATCTTCTTCTCAAGACCCAGATATGGTAGAATCAAATACTCTTCATAGATGGAAGGGTCTTAAGGTGCTTTACC
>NW_018407794.1:527773-551772 GCF_002113885.1 Mizuhopecten yessoensis | reverse complement strand
AATATTACATGTTAATAACTTGATTGGAATTATAACCTTGAATTGACAGTTTGATACTTTGAAAATTTTGAGCCAGCCCTACCCCCAAGGGCTGTAGGTGCTAGTTTCAAATCCTTTTTAGTCTGAAATCTGTATGCTAGATATTGAGTAAGGTGGTTTTATTGTTTTTTGTCACTTTGAATAATATTTCTGTTCATGTTAAAAACAAAATCAACTCTCTGTATAAATAAATCAGGTGACCGTTAAGGCCCATGGGCCTCTTGTTTATATATATATACCCTATTTTTTTATGTAACTTTTTTTCTTTTTTTTTTCATTTAACTGTCAAATTTTAACTGTCCTTAAATGAAGTTTGAATTGAATATGGTTTAAAACAAAAAGTTCTAGAATTCTAGAATAAAAAATATCTATCTTCCATTTCCTATTTATGTCAAAAATAAGTATATATCCCTTTAAAATAACTAATCATGGCAATAAAATTTGATCTTTTTAAAAAAAAAAAAAAAAAAATTAAACCTGTACCAAATATTACTTATCATTCAAGTGAACTTTTATTAAGAGGAGTATTGGATTTCGTCATATAAATAAAAACTTAAACATAAAATTTGGCTTGAAAATATTGGTCGCCCTTTCAAAAAGATCTTCTGAAATCAAAATAAGATGTTGACAGATATATATACAAGCCTAGAAATCTACTTTGTTCAGAATTAGCATATTCAATGTGCTTAATCACCGCTTTATTGAATGAACAAATATGTCGCTGTTTAAAATTCTTTAAACTTTACAAACAGGTTAGTTTCACTGACTTGATTTATTAAAGTGCTGTAATTTTTAAAACAGTTTAAAATGTGCAAAAACAAAAAAAATTGAGCACTTTTGTAAGTTATTTTAACAACATTCGGATTAAGATTCATCAGTTTGATATGAATTATTAAGGCTAAGTTTCTTTTGAACACAAATAGGGATTTTTAACTAATTTCCACTAAGCATTCCTGTTTGTGTTCAAAACAAACTGAGCCTTTATTATTTTAAAAATAGGAGAAAATGATCAGTCTGTGCCGGTATTTTTTGTACAGGACAAGCACCTGTTACCTAACACAGTACTACTACTGAAATACACTGACCCTGTGTAGTATGGAGTTACTGACAGATCTCTGGGCAGTAAAGATCTCTGGGCAGTAAAGCACACAAGTGTCGTAGAAAACAGATAAGATAGATAGTTTTAAAGTTATATGTGTTGATTCAGATATTTTTTTCAAATTTTATTCTGTGAAAATTACCTGTTGTGTATTGTTTGTATTATAGCTACTGCTAGAATCAACTTCTTAAAACTTCTCTATGGCCGTGTATTGTATACAAATGCCAATATTTGTTATTAGAACACTGCCAATGCCATTACGATACAGACCAGTAGTGGGCAGACGCCTCAGTGTTGTTGCTCGAGTACCTTTTCTCTCATTTTAAATCTATTCTCCACTAGATATAATACTGTTATCACCTTCACCATCAGATTGTAGTATAGTAACTGTCTTTTTGCACATGTATCCAAAACGGCTGCTGAGTTCATCTCCATTTCACGACACATTTTCCCTTAGATTACATACTATTTCACTTTGTTGTAATTTTGGACATTAAGGCACAAAAATATTTTTATGTCACTGTACGATACTGGAATGAAATCTGCAGGTATAGTATATTTCATATGTGATCCCCAAAAATAAAATATGTGTCTTTTGTAATATACAACCCTTTACCAAACAATAACCCCATTCTTTAAATAATCACTCAACAAGACAATAAGGGAATGAATTTGGAGAATGACTTGTATATCCTGCAATGATATCATAAAAATGTAATACCAGGTACGGGAGGAAATCTTATGTAAAAATGTAATACCAGGTACGGGAGTCTTATGTAAAACAAAAGTTGTTCTGCTGAAGCGATTTTGAAACAGACAAGCTTCTATAACTTTTAATGAATACTTCCTTTTAATGAATAATTAATCACCCCACACCCACCGAGTTTACACACTCTTTCAAAATAAACAAAATAACAAACATTCCTTTGATAATCCTTCAACAAGATCCTGTAGGATTTCTTTTTTTGTGAAAAAGACTTGTATATCCAGCAACGATTATTATAAAAAATGTAAAAAATAAATTATATTCTCCAGGAACCATATCAATACAGTCAAGCTTCTGTAACCTTTAATAAATCACTCCTTTTTATAATCAATTAATCATCCCACACAGTCATGACCATTGGGTGCTGCATGTACCAATGCTGCTGAGGGGCCAGGGTTCAGCTGAGGGGTCAGGGTTCAGCTGAGGGGCCAGGGTTCAGCTGAGGGGTCAGGGTTCAGCTGAAGGGTCAGGGTTCAGCTGATGGGTCAGGGTTCAGCTACAATCACTGGGGCTTTTAGGTTTTATATGTTATACTTTTGGGGGAATTTACGCCGTCCTTGCATTGGGGAAATATGATTTAAGTCTTGGCTTTGATTTTAAAGGTTAGGTACGTTGGGTAGAAGGTGTTGCATATTTTATCTTTCTGGCTACAGGATATTTAGGTCAGGTTTGTTTACTAAGATAGTAGCCCAGGAGGTTCTAATACTAAAACTATTAGTAGTTATGTAGGTAGTTTTTTGTGTGTCAATCAAGGAAGTAAAACAGTTTTTAAAAAGAATCTGAAGAGAGGGAGGGAGATCTGAAATCAAATTGGGGCAAAATACAGGATTTTGAATGGAATTAGATTCTGTCAAACTCCAAGTATATTTAGATCAATAAGAATTAAAACTCTTCCAATATAGTAGGTCTCTGTTGTGTGTATTGTATTCAAATTATAGTCATTACATGATATGGTCTCTGTTAGGAAGTCGTTATATATCATACCGGGTAGTACGTTTTGGTTTTTTATCAGTTAGTTGATAGAATACAGATGATATAGGAAGATTTTAATTTGATTCAAAAAGTGTTGATTAGCATTATGAGAATTGAATATCAAATTGAGTTTCTAATTTAGATATATATATAAAAATCCAGAAATATTATAAATGGTGTTGATTCCCCACTGTTGGCATGATATATATGTTACGGAGCTGCACAGTTCAATTTTAGGTGATATATCGGAACACAATGTGGTTATATGTGTTATTACATAGATGTGAAGTTAAACTTCAATTTGGTTTAAAATTATTACACTTTATTAAGTGTAGTTTAATGTTAAAAATTACAGGAAGTTTTGAATGTGAAAAAGAAGAATAAGAAATGTTTTAATATGTTTTACTTACACCTGTTACTAACATAATGAAGTTGATTCAGGAATTTGAGTTAGCTCAGATTTTATAAATGACAGATAAACAACAGTATGATGACATACATTGAAAACTAAGTTATTTTGTATGAATTCCAGAAAAATCATCTGAAACTATTTGATTGTAATTTGATAGTTTTCATAGACATTGTAGTTTGATTGTTGCCTAGCAACAGTGATGTTGCTATGGTTATAATACTATTGTAGTTAGATTGTTGCCTAGAAACAGTGATGTTGCTATGGTAATAATCCTATTTTCAGAACTTTTACCACCAGGCGCAGACAAAAAGTCATCAAGCGTTCTTGACATTAATTACCTAAGTGCTGACGGTGAAACCTATTTTTTCTGTTTTTTGGTTTTCGTTTATTTACCTTCTTTATCAGTTAAACGTACACATGGTTGAGTAACCATGGTCTGTATTTAGAATAGCATGCACCCCCCCTGCATCAGTTCTAAACTAGGATTCAGTACAAATAAACCAAGCTTATGTTGACATTAACCAGATAAAACACTATGATCAAGTATCATCATGTCTAAATTTTAAATTTTATAATCTAATATCACAACATAATTGAAGAGAAAAGAATTTGTCAACATATTGTTAATGCATTGAATTTGAAAGTGATTTGATTTCTGTATTAAATTTGAATATCTGATTATTCTGATTTGATGATTTGACAATAATTATCAGATTTCTGACGTTAGTAACGTATCAGATATATGTGATGTACTGAATCTTTATTTTATTCAATAGAAATTTTGAGAATACAATGTTTTGGAGTTGTTTTCAACAGAATATATTCTGTTTAGATATTGTCTGTTGTTTTAGTTGTTTTAGAAGTCCTCAATTTTTTGGATGCTTTTTAAAATAAAAAAAAGTACAAAATTTGAATGAAAGAATGCCGTTTTTTTACCAATCAGATTTTTCGCTGGTCATTGTTGCACTTTGGCTGCCTTTGAATGCTTTGAAATAAGATCATCGTTGTTCATGTGTAAAAACTTGCAGTGTTAACTCCCTTTAAAGCACAAAAATGGTTATCTCCCTTCTTAGATCTTGAAATAAGGAGATAAAAAGTGATAGGGGTAAGATGAAATAGGGTTCTAAAATCAGAGATGGCCGATGTTTCGTCAAGTCAGATGCTGTTACAAGTTATCGTGTGTTCCAAATCCTCCAAAGAATGACAAGGCGAAAATTATGTGTATTCTAAGAATTAGTTTCTGAGCCGCATGATGTAGGAAGGGAAATTCTGATGCATTTTATGGGGGCAAACTATACAGAAGTAGATTTTTATGCTTTGGAATAGATTTTCAGTATCACCAATACTACTAACACACTGATATAGGATATTGGAAAGTTATTCCTCTGAAATTAATTATCATACAATGTATATATACACTTTAACATGGTTAGCACAATAATTGTAGATTATCTCATATATATATATTGGACAAGCAATATTCAGGAAGTTATACATTTCTAACACAGGTGGTATGGTCCTATTAAAAACATCCATACGTAGATAGTGGAATTGTTATGAATAATTATAAAATTAGGTAAGGTAGGGCTGTTCTTACTTTACATGTGCTTGTCTTAATACCAATAATATTTTTTTGAGTTTCCTGTTAAAATTAACAGATGGAGAATAACTCTATACAGACACTTTTTTTTTATTTGGCCTTTCTCCAAAGTATAGTCCAAAGTTAAAAGATCTGACCTGATGATGAACCCGCTGTGGTCCTATGACATGATGAGTTTTTAATGTTGAGTGGAAAAAGTTATCTCCCCTTGATGAACCCGGAGTTTGTCTCCATTTGGAATCCTACATAAAGTCCTAAGTCTTGCAGCCATATTTTAAGTGTTGTTCCTTAAACCTACTGCATACAGTTGTCTGACCAATCAAAGAATGACGTGTTCAGTTTCTGACCAATCCGCTAGTGATCTTCTGAACATTGTTGTATGATAATGGGCAGTAACAATATTTAGTGCTAGGGAACATTGTTGTATAATAATTAGGAGTAACAATATTTAGTGCTAGGAAACATTGTTGTATGATAATTAGCATTAACAATATTTAGTGCTAGGGAACATTGTTGTATAATAATTAGGAGTAACAATATTTAGTGCTAGGGAACATTGTTCTATGATAATTAGCAGTAACAATATTTAGTGTTAGGGAACATTGTTGTATGATAATGAACAGTAACAATATTTAGTGCTAGGGAACATTGTTGTATGATAATTAGCATTAACAATATTTAGTGCTAGGGAACATTGTTGTATGATAATGAGAAGTAAAAATATTTAGCGCTAGGGAACATTGTTGTATGATAATTAGCATTAACAATATTTAGTGCGGGAGAACATTGTTGTATGATAATGAGAAGTAACAATATTTAGTGCTAGGGAACATTGTTGTATGATAATGAGCAGTAACAATATTTACTGCTAGGGAACATTGTTGTTTGATAATTAGCAGTAACAATATTTAGTGCTAGGGAACATTGTTGTATGATAATTAGCATTAACAATACTTAGTGCTAGGGAACGTGCTTGTTGTACATTAGAGCAGAATATTGATTTAGATTGTTATTTGTTTGCATATCAGGATTATGTTGTGATAGCTTGTTATTTTCTGAGTTAATTTAGCTAGTTTGCATAAATGTTATTGCACTAAGTGAAGCAATTATATAAATGTATTGCGATATAATTTTAAATCTGAGGTTGTTCAACTACTTTTAATTCAATGTATACAGAATAATTGCGTTTTTATCGTCACAGATCTTTGATTTGATCTTTAGCAAAATAAACATTTCAGCAGTTTGTCTATAGTAATTATACATGGAGCTGAACTGTTATTTTTTTTTTTTTTTAAATATAAAATAAAGAAAACATAATTCAAATATTGTTATGTCAGCTCGAGGGATCTGAACTAGTAAATAAATAAGTAGATATTTCTTTTATAATATTTTTATAATATTTTAATAGTTTCTTCTGCAGGTAGTTTTAGAAAATGACTAAGTTGTATCAGCTATAGAGTATGTCATATGGTTGTATATTTCAGCTAATTATATACATATTTATATAGTTACCTGTCAAACAGATCATAACCTGTCTTGATAAAATAATTATATAAGTGTTGCTTAGTAACAGGTTGTACAGAATAGTTGTTTTGTTAGAGGAATACAGAAAAAGTAGGCGTGTTTAAGTAATCGTAATTACATCTGTTGAGAAAAATTCCAATCAGTATAAAACTGTTTAGTATCTTCTGAAATTCTCAATTCTAAGGATAAAATTAATTAATTCTACCTTGGACTAATTGTGTTTTGTGTGGTATTCAATTTCAGTTGGATTACCAGGTGCTAAAAGTACACCAAACTTTAACAATCTACAACGCAACAATAGCACACCACGGATAGAGCACCACGCCACACAGCCAGCCATCCTGAACCATAACGGAAGCTCGGATGTCCTGGAGCACTCCTCCAGTCACAAGGTATGTAGCTCACAGTTATCTCCCCTCCTTAGGACAGAATAGCTTCCCTTCATCTAACTGAAAATAAAACTTGAAGTAGATCTTGTATGGTTTAGAGAGATGAGATTTAGTGAATTGTTAGAAAAAACTGTAAATATAGGTTGGTAGAAAACTATTACGCTTCTCCTGCTATCTTATCTTTTTGATTTTTTCACTAAAAATAATTGTTGAAATGAAATGTAATCATAAAAAAAAAAATTATAAACATAGATTCTTGCTAATTGTTAGCAATATTTCACTCTTAAAACATTTGATTCACTTGTATAGTCTCAATGATCATTTTTGATGCACCATGAAAGAATAAAAATAGGTATTTTTTTTCATATTTATTATCTTAAAATGGAATTATGTAATTGGTTCTTTTTTCCATATTTTTGACAAAGAAGTTTTTGCCTTAAATTTTCATCAGCCAATCGGGCAAAGGAACTAATTCTTAGGCCCAGGTATCAATTTCTGAATCATTGTGAATAATTTCTAGATACCTGTACATTTTAGCGGTATTATAGGAAGGTAAATCTTTTATAGAGCTGAGTAATCTAACAGGATTTTTGTGTGGTGTGGCAAACTTAAAGGTCATCACTACGGTCATCACTAGGGTCATTTACTGAGGTTATTCAGTAAGGTCATCAGAAAGGTCATTCACTAGGATTATTCACGATATTAAGTCACCTAATACTCATCAGTAGGGTCACTAAGGTCATCCTTAGGGTCAGTCATTCATTAAGGCCATTCAACAAGGACTTTCACTAGGGGTCATCACTGGGATTATTAACTAGTGTCATACACTTAAATATTCTTTAGAGTCATCACTAGGATTATTAACTAGTGTCATACACTTAAATATTCACTAGAGTCATCATTAGGTTCATTCTTCAAGTTCATAATAAGAGTTATTCATGAAGGTCATCACTGAGGTCATAACTAGGATAATTTACTTAAGGAAACAGTCATCACAAAATTCAGTCACTACAGATCATATAACAGGTTTATTCATTAAGCTCATCACATGGGCCACCACACAAGCCATTTAGAAAGGTCACTGAAATAGTCATCGTAGTCGTGAGTAAGGTCATCATCACTTTGGTTGTCAGTAAGATAGTCATCGTAGTCGTGAGTAAGGTCATCACCTTGGTTGTCAGTAAGATAGTCATCCTAGTCGTGAGTAAGGTCATCACTTTGGTTGTCAGTAAGATAGTCATCGTAGTCGTGAGTAAGGTCATCACTTTGGTTGTCAGTAAGATAGTCATCGTAGTCGTAAGTAAGGTCATCACTTTGGTTGTCAGTAAGATCGTCATCGTAGTTGTGAGAAAGGTCATCCTCACTTTGGTTGTCAGTAAGATAGTCATCGTAGTTGTTAGAAAGGTCATCATCACTTTGGTGGTCTGTAAGATAGTCATCGTAGTCGTGAGTAAGATCATCACTTTGGTTGTCAGTAAGACAGTCATCGTAGTTGTGTGTAAGGTCATCATCACTTTGGTTGTCAGTAAGATCGTCATCGTAGTCGTGAGTAAGGTCATCACCTTGGTTGGCCGTAAGATAGTCATCCTAGTCGTGAGTAAGGTCATCACCTTGGTTGGCCGTAAGATAGTCATCCTAGTCGTGAGTAAGGTCATCACCTTGGTTGGCCGTAAGATAGTCATCCTAGTCGTGAGTAAGGTCATCACCTTGGTTGTCAGTAAGATAGTCACCCTAGTCGTGAGTAAGGTCATCACTTTGGTTTTCAGTAAGATAGTCATCGTAGTCGTGAGGAAGGTCATCACTTTGGTTGTCAGTAAGACAGTCATCGTAGTCGTGAGTAAGGACATCATCACTTTGGTTGTCAGTAAGATATTCATCGTAGTCGTGAGTAAGGTCATCACTTTGGTTGTCAGTAAGACAGTCATCGTAGTTGTGAGTAAGGTCATCATCACTTTGGTTGTCAGTAAGATAGTCATCGTAGTCGTGAGTAAGGTCATCACTTTGGTTGTCAGTAAGATAGTCATCATAGTTGTGAGTAAGGTCATCATCACTTTGGTTGTCAGTAAGATAATCATCGTAGTCGTGAGTAAGGTCATCATCACTTTGGTTGTCAGTAAGGCAGTCATCGTAGTCGTTAGTAAGGTCATCATCACTTTGGTTGTCAGTAAGACAGTCATCGTAGTCGTGAGTAAGGTCATCACTTTGGTTGTCAGTAAGATAGTCATCCTAGTCGTGAGTAAGGTCATCATCACTTTGGTTGTCAGTAAGATAGTCATCGTAGTTGTGAGTAAGGTCATCATCACTTTGGTTGTCAGTAAGATAATCATCGTAGTCGTGAGTAAGGTCATCATCACTTTGGTTGTCAGTAAGATAGTCATCGTAGTCGTGAGTAAAGTCATCACTTTGGTTGTCAGTAAGATCAAATATCGAATCATCCCATTATCATTCTTCACATGTCACTGTTCACCATGGTGTGGTACTATAACCATCAATGTCTGCTTTGCTCTTTGAGTGTTGGTGTGATTCAGGACAAAACGTTCAGATACTATTGGTGTGATGTCATATCACTTATGTTGATAACATGTGTCTGATACGACTGGTTACAGGCGTACATGCCATATCTAAAGATTTGAGCGCGATACTCACGAAAATTACTACAGAAAAAATCCCCATGGCGTGGAACACATTTCTAATGAATTTCAATTGGTCTCACGAAAAGAAACAAAGTTTGGTCAATCTTAGTGAATAAACAATAGCTACATGTATTCACACTGACATTGGTCACTGAGAGGTCTAAAGTCACAGGCCAGCCACTTAAATTACAGGCCAGGCCAATTAGCAGCATAGTTGTGAAATTGTGAATGGCAGCTGATTCTTCAGCGCATAGTTTAGTTACTTGCAATTGCTCTCCGATGCTGAACTGTTAAGCATTTAAATCAGGGATCCCTCACCAGTTAGGGCTAGTTGCTAATAAACATGTGATGACAGTGGGTATAAACATTTAACAGTCACATAAGAGCTGTTTGTTCATTATAATCAAAAGCATGTTTACCAAAACAGAAATCTCAGTAGTGACTATAAAATCAAAACGGGACACTGACAATGAATCCCAAATTTATGCTCTCGTTGTTGGGATGGGATTGAGCACATAAAAGCACAAGAAAACAATTTTCTTCACAATTGGATGTGTGAAAAAATAAACCTATTTGTTGTTCAGTTTTACTTTTCAACAAATAAAGATTAATTATTTCTTCTAACCTGGGTTAATATGGATATTCCTTTTAAATTTTGACTTCTTTTAATTATTATTATTTTTTGACTTTGATGAAAGTTTTGTGATATATTTACTTTTAAATGTTGATAGCCTATCTGGACCTTATGTCATGCGTAAATGCCCTAAAATTCTTTAAAATATCAATAAATCTCCAATTTTCGTTCCAACAAATTTGTAAGAGGCTTCAGAGTAGACCAAATGACATAATACCTTTGTTATTATTTCTGTTTTAAATGTTTCACAAATTTCTCACTAATCCAGAGAAAAAATCTCACTATTTTTGACCAAATCATACTAAAACAAAATCACTGACTGATCTCACTATTTTGCACCGGAAAGTTATGGCATGTATGTACAGGGGTAATTCTATGTTACTGTATATGTATCACCAATAACCGTACAATGTGTGGGGGAAATTAACTCTCAGCAATACAGAATCTTTGTGTGTTGATATTCAATGTACATACATATTCAAGAAGTTTCTGTGATTTCGTTTGTGTATATTTATTTTGGTTTATTACTTTGCCCTCTATTAACCAAAGCGATCGTTGTTGGACGTGAGGTATACGGGTTCGTCAGAACATGCGACTCACCATGATAACCATACCAAGGTATACGGTGACACACCTCCGACAAAATTATCGTAAATCGAGATATCTTGGCATTGCTGATATTTGGCGCTTTTTCACCACTGTATTTCAATTTGTATACAATATACCTATATCGTAAATTGGGATAATTTGGTGTTGCTGATGAATGACACTTTGCCCTGAATAGGTTGTTCAATTTTGTGTATAAAAATCTGATTTCTGTGTCTTACATTTTTCTGACACGTTTTATTGAAGAATAAAGGCTAAGTTTGTTTTGAACAATATCTTTGTTATTCCGACTCTCATTAAAGAAGCTAAAGTTAAACAGATAACTGTAATATTGAGATGCAGCTGTTGATTGGTACTAGTCCTTTAGTAATAAGCATCAATGTTTATACAAGTTGATCTTCCACACTTTGGCTATCCACTGTGAATATTTGAGAGATTTACAACATTTATAGCATTTTTTACCTGCTAGGTATGGATATATATGGAGTGTTTAATTTAGCAATTCTGTACCAATCAACAGATACACCAAATGTAATGATATCAAAATTATTCCAATTAACTATATTTAGATTTTTGTCAAATAGATCATTTAGACATGCTTATAACCTTCTTTTTATCTACTCTTGCATCTTTTTTGGCATATCTACAAGAAAGTAATCTGAACACGATTTTTTTTTACAAATTTTAGGTCAGAGGAAACATCTTTTTTCTTTCAAAAAATTAAAGTAATGTAAAATCTCAAGAGATAGCAAAATCATCATGACACAATATATAATAACATCCTATTAATGTTGACAATGCCAGAAAAGAGCGCTACAGTATAATGACTGTATCATACTTCTGTTTGATCTACAGTATAATGACTGTATCATACTTCTGTTTGATCTACAGTTTACATAACCGGGGTTTCCAGTTTTGGTATATGCCTGTATCAAGAGAAAAGATTTTGCATGCAATCTTATATTACATAAATTGTGTGTACTGTGAAATCATTTGCCTTTGTTACAGCCACATAAACTAAAATAAAAATAAACTAAACCATATATATATATAATATACAAAATAAACCATATATAAATATATAATATACATATATACGCACGTTGTATTAAAAAAGGAAAATCAAAGAAAAAATCATTATGTAGAAAATAACACACTGTATCTAGCACCTATTAATGACTGAATTTAATGAATTTGAGACATGGAATAACTTTTGAAATGTTTATTGGTTGGAGATGAATAACAAATGTGTTTTACCTGCAATAAACACTATGAATGAACTTTATATATATTCACAATGTATGTGTTTATTCAGAAAGAAGTCAACAAAATGAAAAATTCTATTAAAGTTATAAGTATAAACAAAATGTATATAATGTGGAAAATGTATATATATATCAGGAACAGAAAATATAAATATATTGGACACATTGCTTATAAGTAACATTGCTTAAAAAAGACCATCGTTAATCAGTAACATTGTTTATAATGACCATGCATTGTTAAACAGAAACATTGTTTATAAGTAACATTGCTTATAAGTAACATTGTTTATAAGTAACATTGCTTATAAGTAACATTGCTTATAATGACCATTGTTAATAAAAAAAACATTGTTCATCAGTAACATTGCCTATAAGTAACATTGTTTATAAGTAACATTGCTTATAAGTAACATTGCTTGTAATGACCATGCATTGTTAAACAGAAACATTGTTTATAAGTAACATTGTTTATAAGTAACATTGCTTATAAGTAACATTGTTAATAAAAAACATTGTTTATCAGTAACATTATTTATAAGTAACATTGTTCATAAGTAACATTGCTTATAAGTAACATTGTTTATAAGTAACAGTGATATATTGTATGTAAGAAATGTTGTTTATAAAGAACAGTTATCTCTAGGACATTGGATATGAATCAGAAATATTGCAGTTAAGATTTTTATCAGGACCAGTTGTATCAGGGTCTACTGTTAAACCTATCTTTCCACCAGTCATAATGTTTGTGCACAGTAACTATGTTTTGCTTTTTACACAGCATGTTTAATTTGTAGCATTAGCCAATAGAATCTTTCGGAGACCAGGAGTGTGAAGAATGGTCTGCTTTTGATTGTTTTAACTCCGTTCTTACTCAAGCTTCAACTGTTTTGGTGTTATCTTCAGAATATCCTACTTCGTATGTTTGTAGTAAATTTCACAAATGAAATATTTACTCTTGTCTAATTCTAGAAGGAAAGCCACAAGAAACTGTTTAGGAATTTTTCTACTGAAATTTAAGTTTTGTATATGTGTGATTGTAAATGACTTATGATTCAACAGTTTCCGTTTGTGTACATGTTGATTAAGTGTTAGTAACTGTGACGTAGTTCTGGTCAGCTACTTCCTCTGATTTATTAAACGAAGTATGTAGCTACAATGCATTAGTGGAGTACAACATAGCTGACCGATCATAAATAGTCTAGCTGACAAGTTACACAGATAATGCTAGAAAACATAATGTTCTTATTTTCCTTACAGAACTGAGTTTTATTAGAAGACAGAAACTGAATCTATTAAGAAACTAAATTGATGTCCTGTGTCAAAATAACTTTAATTGCATGTTTGAAACATTTTCCATATTTCAGCTGAACATGCATTTCATGAAGAAAATTCCTAAAGAAGCTGAGGCGGCTAATATTCTTGTGGGTGAGGTTGATTTCCTAAACTACCCAATCGTAGGCTTCACTCGATTACTTCATCCTCAACTGATGGGCGACCTCACAGAGGTGCCTGTTCCTACCAAGTTCATCTTTTTCCTCTTGGGACCCAAGGGCAACCAAAACAAGTTCCATGAGATCGGTCGCTCAATAGCAACCCTTATGTCAGATGAGGTGAGTCCTTTATCTTTCCTGCGTCATTTGAAGTATGTTTATATCAAACCTACTTTCACAGACAATCTTTTTAGATTACAGGTTTTATGTGACCTGTTTGAAAAGCTTTTACTTAAGGTTACAGGGTACCCTACTGTATTATAAGCTCCTTTATTAAAGAGTTCTGCTGCAAGAAATTGACAAATTTCATCCTATGTAAATTCAGATTTATGGATTCAGACATTATGAATTACCAAAGGGAGATAATCATTGTAAAATATCTGATATAGCATATGTCCTTTAGAACCCTCATTACTGCGGCATCGGCCCGTCCGTTTTCATCCGTCAACTTTTTCTTTAAAAGACTCCTTTTGAAGAGCTGGAGGACCTAGGGTCATATTATTTGGCCAGTAGGTACCTGAGATGGAGTGCTATAAAGTTTCCTCATTAAAATGACTTTGACCTACTTTCAAGGTCACAGGCGGCAAATTCGTTAAAAAAATTAAACAATATTATCCTAAGAACCATTTGGACTAGAGTCATGATACTTGGGTATGTTATGTAGTCCAGCTGTGCAAATCTTTTTCTGAATTACAGTAATGAGGTCAAAGGTCAACTTTAAGTGCTAGTCGGGGGGTCAAAGGTCAACATGGGTTAAAAGGTTTAACAATCTTCTCAAGTTCCATTAGACCCAGGTTCATGATATTTGGCTAGTATAGGTACCATGGATGACCTTAAGAACCATTTGGTCTAGAGTCATGATACTATGATACTTGGGTATGTTATGTAGACCAGCTGTGTGAATTGTTTTATTTCCTACAGTAATGAGGTCAAAGGTAAACTTTAAGTGCTAGCCGGAGTCAAAGTCAACATAGGTTAAATCTTTAAAATTAAGATTTCAAATTTCGAACAACAAAATCTTCAGAACCGTTGAAATGTCTTGTTTTCTTGTTACCAAATTTGGTCTAAAGTTACCTATATGTCAGTTTCATGTAACAAAAGAAACATGTGAGCGATACAGGCCCTCTGGGCCTCTTATTTTTATCACAGTTAATGACACTCATGCTTTTCTTCAGTGGTACATGAATTTGTTTCATAGAATAGACATGTTTTTTGTATATTTTCTATAGGTGTTCCATGACGTGGCATATCACGCCAGAAACCGTGAGGACTTGCTTGCCGGTATTGACGAGTTCCTGGACCAGGTGACGGTGCTGCCCCCTGGCGAATGGGATCCCAGTATCCGTATTGAACCACCACAAAGTGTTCCATCACAGGTATGACATTTCAACTAGTTTGAATTTAAATATTTTGTAATTTGTATGGACTCATGGTGCGTAAATTAAGATTTAATTAAAACCGTTTGTTGTCTCCTGCTGTCTTAATTTGGATTGAACTTTAAACGTATATGTTCCCCCTACAGACAAGTCGTAAGACAGCGCCATCAGGTCTGACCCCATCAGGAAAAGCCGAGTTTGAGGAGGAAGTAGAGGAATCCCACGGTGATGACCCCTGTCTCCAACGAACAGGCAGGTCAGTATGCATAATGGGGTCAAAGTTCATCTGTGACCAAGACCATGCCCATGTGAAAAAATCTTATTTTAATCAAAATTTGATTACTTAAAATGGTTACCAAATTACTTCATTATAAATTCAATTTAATATTTTACAAATTTGATATCACTTTTAATTTAATATCACTTTTCAAAATGACCATTATCTTTTATTTACATAATTTTACAAGAGATTGCGATTCTGACATATTTATGTAAACTGCACCCAACTGAATTGTTGCAATATCAGAGTGTAAATAAGAACATATTACGGGTATGCAGATCCTATTTAGTGTACTAGCCCACTGGCAGGCTTTGTATAACCTATTACGGGTATCAGATCATATTTAGTGTACTAGCCCACAGGCAGGCTTTGTATAATTCTGCTTGTCTGACCTATTTTTCATTGTAAACATTCAACACTGTATTTTCACTAGCCCTTACATAAAATTGGAGGTCTGATAGATATTTTCTGATCGCAGGTTTTTTGGAGGTCTGATAGACGATGTGAAGAGGAAGGTTCCATTCTATGGTAGTGACTTCAAGGACGTTCTACATGTACAGTGTATAGCCTCATTTGTGTTCTTATATTTCGCGTGTCTGACGCCCATCATCACGTTTGGAGGTCTTCTTGGTGACGCCACAAATAACAACATGGTGAGTTTGTGTAACCATAGAGCTTGAGACATGTTGCTGCTCTACAGAAACAATACATATCCCTATAGGCTGACAATTCTAAAAGTGTTATTACCACTGAACTGCAGTTTGATTGCAACCATACATTCACCCCTGAAGACACATTTGAACTCTTCCAATTCAAAGGATGGAATAATTCATTATGAAATTTCAGGGGTGAATGAGTTACTACATGTAGTACTAAAGCAAAGTAGCTTTTTTAATACTATAAATATGTTCGAGAACAAACTATTGATGGAGTGTGGTAAAAATTATATAGCACCATGGTACCATACTGGTAAAACAGTCTTGGGAGGTCACTATCATGGCTGTACGATGGCAAACAGCTCCATACAACAGATTTTATTACAATTTTCATGCTGGTATGAATGCAAATTGGTTTTACATATGGTATATGATTATAATGAAGCCAATATTTATTTCTAAATTTATTATTATTAGTGGTCTTAATATTAGAAACCCCTATTTGCAGTATTGAAGTGTCTGTATCATCAGTACAAATGTTAATACAAAAACAAGCTGATGTGGCTGCGTTTGGTTCCTATGAAGGTCTAATGTCATGTGAGGCGGCAGGAGAAGCATCAGAATGACACTGATCTCATTCATGTAATTGTTGTATGATTTTGGATTTCAGGCGGCGTTTGAGAGTATACTTGCGGGAGCTATCTGCGGTGTAGTTTATGCCCTCTGTGCCGGACAGCCTCTGACAATCCTCGGCAGCACAGGACCAGTACTGGTATTTGAGACGATCACATTCCAGTTCTGCCAGTGAGTAAAGCTGGTGTAAGAAGTTTGTAACACAATTGTATGGATACATACTTGCCAACTTAAAATAATAAATCATTGGGGAATTAAATATTCCATGGGGGGATTAGGCATACTCCGAATTAAATATTCCATGGGGGAGATTAGGCATACTCAGAATTAAATATTCCATGGGGGAGATTACGCATACTCCTAATTAAATATTCCATGGGGGAGATTAGGCATACTCCAAATTAAATATTCCATGGGGGAGATTAGGCATATGCCAAATTTAATATTCCATGGGGGAGATTACGCATACTCCGAATTAAATATTCCATGGGGGAGATTACGCATACTGCTAATTAAATATTCCATGGGGGAGATTAGGCATACTCAGAATTAAATATGCCATGGGGGAGATTAGGCATACTCAGAATTAAATATTCCATGGGGGGGATTACGCATACTCCGAATTAAATATTCCATGGGGAAGATTAGGGATACTCCGAATTAAATATTCCATGGGGGAAATTAGGGATACTCCGAATTAAATATTCCATGGGGGAGATTAGGCATACTCCGAATTAAATATTCCATAGGGGAGATAAGGCATACTCCGAATTAAATATTCCATGGGGGAGATTACGCATACTCAGAATTAAATATTCCATGGGGGAGATTACGCATACTCCAAATTAAATATTCCATGGGGGAGATTAGGCATACTCAGAATTAAATATTCCATGGGGGAAATTACGCATACTCAGAATTAAATATTCCATGGGGGAGATTAAGCATACCCAGAATATAATATTCCATGGGGGAGATTACGCATACTCCGAATTGAATATTCCATGGGGGAGATTACGCATACTCCGAATTAAATATTCCATGGGGGAGATTACGCATACTCCGAATTAAAACCACAAACATGTGTTTGTACACACATCTTTTGTGCTGTTCTTTCAGATAAAATCATCAGATCTTATAAAACAGGAATAGTTAAACAAATTCACTATTTGAAAATGCTAAATTTTAGGGTTCAAAATAGGGAGAGTTGGCAAGCATGTGGACACTGTAAATCTGGAAGATAGAAAGTTAAAATATCTCAAATTCAGATACTGACAGTCGAGGGATATATACAGTGTCGACAATCTGGGCAGATTCAGTCCTACTAGATGATTCTAGAGGACAGGTTTGATTTATATACAGATAGTGCTGTAATATAGGTTACTGCTTGAATAATTTTGCATTTCAAAATATAACTGTTAATTATATCTTAAAAATATGAATAGATGCATCAGAAATGCAGGAAACATATGAAATTTCTGTTGAGGGAGATAACTGTTGATGTAAAGGGGGATAACTGTTGATGTAAAGGGGGATAACTGTTGTGTATTCTTATTACATTAAGGATCCCCATACCACTGCCAAAAACTGTAACAAGGCATTGGAAATGACCTTTTCCAGCATGACTATAGCTTTGATGAATCATTTCTGAAAAGAAAACCGATACATTGCAGCATTTTTTGGAAAACTGAAAAAATACATAATATATATAATCAACAACAGTGATCGGAATATACAAAATTCAGGGGGGCTAGACCAGGATTCAAACTCTGACCTTCAGATTGCTATTCTATCGCTCTAATGGAATGTGCTACCTGGGCTACTGAAGTGTCCCGGCACAGCTGTGCTACACTTACATCTAACATGGAATTAAGGAAAAGTTACTGTATGTGCGGGAAAACCACAGTGCAATAGGGACAGGGATCCTTGAATGGCAATAACATGTGTGATAGTATAAAGGGAGGATAACTGTTGTTTTACCATTAATGTGAAGGGAAATAATTTGTGTGTATTGCTATTTTGCCAGTGATATGGGGCTAGACTACCTGGAACTGAGGTTCTGGATAGGAATGTGGACTGGACTCATCCTCATTGTTATGACAGCTTTTGATCTCAGCGCTCTTGTGCGTTACATCACAAGATTTACGGAGGAGAGTTTCGCGCTTCTGATCTCGCTGATCTTCATCAAGGAAGCCATTGCCAAAGTGATCAACATCAAAGACAAGTACCCCATCAACTTTCACCCAAACCTCTTCTACCCGTGTGACTGTCTCGTCAGCAATAACGCCACTAACCTGACTTATATGTATCCCATTGAGGGCAGGACCAGGCAATGGTCCAACTTCACCAAGATGGACTGTAACGACCTGGAAGGGAAACTGGTTGGGGAGGGTTGTATTGAATACAAAGCTGATGTCTTCTTCCTCTCCATTCTCCTCTTCATCGGAACCTTTACTCTAGCTTACTCCCTCAAGTCGATGAGAAACAGTGCATTCTTCCCAAGCTTTGTAAGTTTTGGTAGCAAGTTGTCTCTTAAGATTGATTTCAGTCTTTTGTACACTGACAAAGACTTTACTTGTTATAGTAAAGTCCCTTTAACTCATTCACCCTACATTTTAAAACTGGACTTACCCAGTCTTTGATTTGGTAAGGTTCAAATGTGACATCAGGGGTGAAAGGGTTAATTAGTACTCATGAACCTATTTTGTTTCAAGTCCAATAGCCTACTATAAATGTTCTTATTTTGTTCTTGTCAAATGAATTCTGAAAAAACAAACATTTCTCGCACCTCAGACAGAGATATCCCATGTTATACCCCATGCTAGATTTTTCTATCTCGTTCGATCTGTCTTGTACCTTTACGTGACATTTCGCAGAATTTTTACACTGCGATGTATTCATCCGCGCGTTAACTGCTTGAAATTGGCAATTTGCATTATAAATGTTCTGTTTTGTCGTTTTATGTATAGTTTTGATGTTGTGAGATATTTGATGTTGTAGATAAAATATAATCTACACTGTGAAATACGTTGTAATCTATGCGAGGACGGACTACATTTTTACGCGGAAGCATTCAAATGTAGCTTTAGTAGTGAAGAGGTCATTATCATTTGAGGCCCAAGGCTGGATAGTTTTTTATTAAAACTGAATAGTTCTTTTCAAACTAAAAGGTGCGAGAGAAAAAAATCAATTACCTGTAACTGAGCGAGATCTCAGGCTAAGATTCTGTAACATCCCAACCTCGGCTTATGCCTTGGTTGGGATTTTGTTACAGAATCTTAACCCTCGACTGAGATAACCCGATCTCGCAGTTACAGGTAAAAGATTTTATTAATCTTGTATTAATTTTTATGAAAAAATAATAAAGATGAAATAGCAAAACTCAGCAACAGTGTTGTCCATGTAAAAATGCTATGGGGCCAGACCTGGGTCTGTATTCATAAGACTGTTCTCATGCTCAAACTCAAATTCTGTGCTCAAGTCAAATTTGTTATTCCCATGATCAATTCATATAAATTCACATTTTGTTAATGATTTGGAAGAATGTTTTGAGAGACTAAGGCCGATTTATTTTTCTAATGTTTACACTTGACTTTTTACTGTGTAACGTAATTGAAGCAAGTAACAAGAAAGTCAGCTTGAGCACAAAATCCACATTTGAGCACTAGTACGGTTTCATGAATATGGGGCCAGGATTCGAACCCTGAACCTTGGATCCTATTGCCATCACTGTAACTAACAGAGGTCCATAACATCAAGCATATATTGTTTCTTCTGCTGAACGATTTGAATTTGCTTCCAGGTACGAAGTATAATCAGTGACTTTGCTTACAGGTACGAAGTATAATCGGTGACTTTGCTTACAGGTACGGAGTATAATCAGTGACTTTGCTTACAGGTACGAAGTATAATCAGTGACTTCGCTGTTCTGATTGCTATCATGTCTATGGTGGCGATAGATGCCGGCTTTGGATTAGGAACACCAAAACTGGAAGTCCCCGACAACTTTGCTGTAAGTCTATATCCTACATCTTGTTCAATTTTAAAGAATGCGCAATATGTATATTTTCACAAGTGTTATTAGGTCAAAATGAAAAGTAATCATGCTTTAATATATTTGTATTATAGCAAAATTATCACTCTTATAGAAACATATCGCCTTTCAGAATCCATTTTCTTTCAAAGCTAAAAACATGTATACTTTTGAAATAAATTTTTAGTAATGACATGCATACTTTTGAATTGTGGGTAATATCATAATTTTTGACACATGCGCATGCTACGAAATTTCCTAAACATGGAATTGCACAGTAGATACTTACGCCACCTATGACTTTATATAGTCTTTCGGTCCTTATATGGTAGCTGATATCTCCTTATATGGATTTCATTCATTCACATTTAATTCATATGCAAATGTTTTTGGCAGCGACCCCTAGCATTTTCATTCATACCGTTGTGACGCCATTTTGTAGTTCGCCAACTAATAGGCAGAGAAAGCATTCACTTCGATACTTTCCTAACTAGCCCTAAATGTAGTGCTGTGTTGGTAGATTGTTCCGTCCCTATTCCAGATACTATCTATTCAGATCTTTGTCAGCTGTGTTGGTAGATTGTTCCGTCCCTATTCCAGATACTATCTATTCAGATCTTTGTCAGCTGTGTTGGTAGATTGTTCCGACCCTATTCCAGATACTGTCTATTCAGATCTTTGTCAGCTGATCTCCTTTTGATCTCAGTTTTTGGTTTGGATACTGTTTACTGGGGAACCTTGCGCTGTCAGATATTTGCCATTAACTGGTAAGGTCTGTTTTCGCGCAGTGTTAACTTCGCCCTTCAGATGTTATTACTATGTATAGTATACTGTGTACTTATTTTAACTGTTGTGATAAATTCACCCTTTTTTAATTTATTTTTAACTGCAGTGAAAATATACAGCAGTATACAGCCATATTATACAGTAAAAGTGCAAATTTCGGCAGTGTGGAAATGCTTGTTTTTAGCATTAAGCAAATGTGCACAATCAGACTTACAAACGAATGTTAAATTATACATCATATAGATCATAGGTGCAAACAGAATGAAGAGGTTTTAAAATCATTACCAAAGGGAACATTTCTGCATCACGATCAGTTTACAGAGTCACAATGCAAACATTGCCACACGAATATATCCACTTCAACATGAACAGTATTCAACTATAAGGGCACGGATTGGTCTTCCATTTTATACTTTTGTGTTTTACGTACCATAAAGGGCCAGTACGGTTGAATGTTTTAATGTTTTTGTGTTTAGCCCACCAAGCCAGGTCGAGCATGGGTGATTAATCCTGTCGGTAAGAATCCCTGGTGGACTATTATTGCTGCTATCGTTCCGTCACTGTTGGCAACCATTCTGATTTTCATGGACCAGCAGATTACCGCTGTCATTGTCAACAGAAAGGAGAACAAGCTAAAGGTAGATAACTCTAAATTGTTAATGGAGAAAATTGATATATTTAAGAATTGTTCAATAAATTCTATATAATCATCAGGGTATAAAAAATAGAGGTTCAATCTCGTACCTTCACAGATAGTTATGAAAGAAATTGACCCGATGATGGTATGTCATTATGTCAATACTTTCCTATTAATATACTTGAAAACATAGACCTGCCAAAAATTGAGTGTATAATGGCATCATGCCGCTCATATATCTTTTATAATTCCCTCTGTCCCAGATTTCTGCCGAATATTTTGAGATTTTGTGTGTGATAGGAATCATATGTGCATGCATTTGTTCAGAAAAGGAATATTGGGTTATATATTTTGACAGTTTTCACCTTTAATAATCCACCAGCATGTTAGAAACTTGTGACTGCAACTGGTTAAACAATTTTCAACAAAGTCTTTTAAGATTTGATATATTTGATGGGAATGATATGAACATATGCATTGTTAAACCCCAGCATGTTTAAATCAGTATGAGCAAAGGGAGGCAATCCCTACACAGCGTTTGTGTAGAAAGGTATTGACGCTATGGCATACTTCCTGAAATTTCTATGAGGGTGATGATGCATGCTCAAAATTAACACATAAATACAACGTGTGTATATATCCCCTAGAGTCAAAATAACCCTTTACAATGACATAGTTTGAGTTGTTTTCTCAGATGAGATCATTAGATCTTAGAATAAAGGAGTAGTTAAGAAAATTCTCTGGTTTAAACTACTAATTTTAAGGGTCCAAAATCGGGGGTCTCTCTCCTAAGTATGCTATAGACTACCTTGTCTTACTGCTTTGGCCGGTGAAGTAAAATGCAGTTTTCCCATTTCAAAGCATTCAAGAAATAATTAAAAACTTCCCTGAGCTTGCTAGTAGATAGAGTGAACTCTAAACGTCTACTTCATGAGATGATAGACAAAACAATATGAGGGAGATTTTAGGCCCATTGGACCTGTTTTACTGACACGTTCGTAACCTCTGAAAATGTGCTTTTGTTGGTTTCAGAAAGGGAAGGGCTACCACCTTGACCTGTTCATCGTAGCTCTGTTGATCATGGTTTGCTCCCTGTTGGGGCTCCCTTGGTTCGTAGCAGCCACCGTCCTCTCTATCAACCATGTGATGAGTTTGAAGCAGGAATCAGAATGTACTGCTCCAGGAGAGAGACCAAAGTTCCTCGGAGTCAGGTAACTATGATTGCAATAATAATAGTGAGAGATATTAAAGTTTCTGGGAGTCAGGTAACTATGGTTACGAGTTCAAATGGGAGATGTTAAAGCTCTCCTGGGAGTCGGGGTACTATGGTTACGAGGTCAAATGGGAGATGTTAAAGCTCTCCTGGGAGTCAGGTAACTGTGGTAACAAGGTGAAAAGGGAGATAAAAAAAGTGTTTCTGGGAGTAAGGTAACTAATGTTACAAGGTCAAAAGGGAGATATCAAAGTTACTGGAAGTCAGATAAATGTAGTTACAGGGGCAGGGATAGAGAAAAACATCCTTGATGTGGAGTAACTATGGTTATAAGAACCAGTGTGAGAGGCAAAGTTCCTGAGAACTGAGACCCAAGAAACAATAGTTACTAGAAATTGGGGAGAGATAAAAAAAAAAATACGTTTGTTAATTATAGATACCGGGTTTGAGGGGAGGGTCAAAATTTCCAGTTTCACTACAATTATGTCATCCAAACAAAGTTTGGGAACATATTGTTTTTGCTACGTTCCTTATTATTAAGTCCCCCAAACAAAGTGGGGGACTTATTGGTTTCACTCCATTTATTATTAGCTCACCTGGTCCGAAGGACCGAGGTGAGCTTATGCCATACCGTTGCGCCCGTCCGGCCGTCCGGCCGTACGTCAACAATTACTTTAAACGGCTTCTTCTTCTTAACCACTGATTGTAATTCAACTAAATTTGACTGGAAGCATCCCTAGGTGGTGGGGATTCAAAATTGTACAAATGGTGTTGCTGACCCCCCAGGGGGCTGAGGGGCGGGGCCAAAAGGGGTCAATTTGGCTATATTGCTTTAAGCGACTTCTTCTCTGGAACTTAGAAGTGGATATCAACCATATTTGACTGGAAGCATCCCTAGGTGGTGGGGATTCGAAATTGTACAAATGGTTGGGCTGACCCCCCAGGGGGCTGAGGGG
>NW_018407794.1:474408-526428 GCF_002113885.1 Mizuhopecten yessoensis | reverse complement strand
GGCGGGGCAAAAAGGGGGCAATTTGGCTATATTGCTACAAACGACTTCTTCTGTAGAACTATGCCATGGATATCAACCATATTTGACTAGAAGCATCCCTAGGTGGTGGGGATTCAAAATTGTACAAATGGTTGGGCTGACCCCCTAGGGGGCTGAAGGGCGAGGCCAAAAGGAGTCAATTTGGCTAAATTGCTTTAACGACTTCTTCTGTAGAACTTTGCCATGGATATCAACCATATTTGACTAGAAGCATCCCTAGGTGGCGGGGATTCAAACTTGTACAAATGGTTGGGCTGACCCCCCAGGGGGCTGAAGGGCAGGGCCAAAAGGAGTCAATTTGGCTCTATTGCTTTAACGACTTCTTCTCTGGATCTAAGAAGTGGATATCAACCATATTTGACTGGAAGCATCCCTAGGTGGTGGGGATTCAAAATTGTACAAATGGTTGGGCTGATCCCCCTAGGGGCTGAGAGGCGGGGCAAAAAGGGGGCAATTTGGCTATATTGCTACAAACGACTTCTTCTGTAGAACTCTGCCATGGATATCAACCATATTTGACTAGAAGCATCCCTAGGTGGTGGGGATTCAAAATTGTACAAATGGTTGGGCTGACCCCCTAGGGGGCTGAAGGGCGAGGCCAAAAGGAGTCAATTTGGCTAAATTGCTTTAACGACTTCTTCTGTAGAACTTTGCCATGGATATCAACCATATTTGACTAGAAGCATCCCTAGGTGGCGGGGATTCAAACTTGTACAAATGGTTGGGCTGACCCCCCAGGGGGCTGAAGGGCGGGGCCAAAAGGAGTCAATTTGGCTCTATTGCTTTAACGACTTCTTCTCTGGAACTAAGCCATGGATATCAACCATATTTGACTGGAAGCATCCCTAGGTGGTGGGGATTCAAAATTGTACAAATGGTTGGGCTGACCCCCCAGGGGGCTGAGGGGCGGGGCCAAAAGGGGTCAATTTGGCTATATTGCTTTAAGCGACTTCTTCTCTGGAACTAAGAAGTGGATATCAACCATATTTGACTGGAAGCATCCCTAGGTGGTGGGGATTCAAAATTGTACAAATGGTTGGGCTGACCCCCCTGGGGGCTGAGAGGCGGGGCAAAAAGGGGGCAATTTGGCTATATTGCTACAAACGACTTCTTCTGTAGAACTATGACATGGATATCAACCATATTTGACTGGAAGCATCCCTAGGTGGTGGGGATTCAAAATTATACAAATTGTGGGGCTGAGGGCGGGGCCAAAAAGGGGGCAATTTGGCTATGTTGCTATAAACGACTTCTACTGTAGAACTATACCATGGATATTGATCATATTTGGTCGGAAGCATCCCTAGGTCGCAGGGATTCAAAATTGTACAAATATTGGGGCTGACCCCCCGGGCTAAGGGGTTGGGCCAAAGAAAGTGTATTACTTGGAAATGGTTGAGATCCCCACCATATAACCATGGTATACAATTGCTGAGTATAAAGAGAAGAATGCACATTTGCTTCCAGGATGGCTATAGGGTCTGGCCCCACCCTTGGAGACATAGTCCCTGGGCCATAACTTTGAAACTGTTGAGATCCCCACCCCAAAACTAAATATACAATTGTTGGGCATAAAAAGATGAATGCAGTCATGATATTAGAATTGACCCCAGGGTCTGCCCCACCCTTGCAGACTTAACCCCTGGGTCATAACTTTGAAATGGTTGAGATCCCCACCCCAAAACTACATTTGTATATATACAAATGATGGGCAAAAAGAGACAAATGCAGTCACGATATTAGAATTGATCTTGGGGTCTGGACACAACCCTAGGGACCTAGTTTCTGAGTCAAAGCTTGGAAACAGTTGGGATTCCCACCCCATAACCATACATAAAATTGCTGGGCATGAAGAATCTAATACAGAAATGCTACAAGGATTGGCCTTGGGGTCCGGCATATTCCCTTGATCTCATTCGGAGAATATTTTGCCATGATTGCTTTGGTATCCAGGTGAGCGATACAGGCCCTCTGGACCTCTTGTTTTAATTATCATTCTTCTTCCTGTCCTGCTATAACTGTTGTGTATTTAGTGTCCTGTCCTGTTATAACAGTTGTGTATTTAGTGTCCTGTCCTGCTATAACTGTTGTGTATTTAGTGTCCTGTACTGATATTACAGTTGTGTATTTAGTGTCCTGTCCTGCTATAACAGTTGTGTATTTAGTGTCCTGTCCTGATATAACAGTTGTGTATTTAGTGTCCTGTACTGATATAACAGTTGTGTATTTAGTGTCCTGTCCTGTTTTAACAGTTGTGTATTTAGTTTCCTGTCCTGATATAACAGTTGTGTATTTAGTGTCCTGTACTGATATTACAGTTGTGTATTTAGTGTCCTGTCCTGCTATAACAGTTGTGTATTTAGTGTCCTGTCCTGCTATAACAGTTGTATATTTAGTGTCCTGTCCTGTTATAACTGTTGGGTATTTAGTGTCCTGTCCTGTTATAACTGTTGGGTATTTAGAGTCCTGTCCTGCTATAACTGTTGTGTATTTAGTATCATGTCCTGTTATAACAGTTGTGTATTTAGTGTCCTGTCCTGCTATAACAGTTGTGTATTTAGTGTCCTGTCCTGCTATAACAGTTGTGTATTTAGTGTCCTGTCCTGCTATAACAGTTGTGTATTTAGTGTCCTGTCCTGCTATAACAGTTGTGTATTTAGTGTCCTGTCCTGCTATAACAGTTGTGTATTTAGTGTCCTGTCCTGCTATAACAGTTGTGTATTTAGTGTCCTGTCCTGCTATAACAGTTGTGTATTTAGTGTCCTGTCCTGCTATAACAGTTGTGTATTTAGTGTCCTGTCCTGCTATAACAGTTGTGTATTTAGTGTCCTGTCCTGCTATAACAGTTGTGTATTTAGTGTCCTGTCCTGCTATAACAGTTGTGTATTTAGTGTCCTGTCCTGCTATAACAGTTGTGTATTTAGTGTCCTGTCCTGCTATAACAGTTGTGTATTTAGTGTCCTGTCCTGCTATAACAGTTGTGTATTTAGTGTCCTGTCCTGCTATAACAGTTGTGTATTTAGTGTCCTGTCCTGCTATAACAGTTGTGTATTTAGTGTCCTGTCCTGCTATAACAGTTGTGTATTTAGTGTCCTGTCCTGCTATAACAGTTGTGTATTTAGTGTCCTGTCCTGCTATAACAGTTGTGTATTTAGTGTCCTGTCCTGCTATAACAGTTGTGTATTTAGTGTCCTGTCCTGCTATAACAGTTGTGTATTTAGTGTCCTGTCCTGCTATAACAGTTGTGTATTTAGTGTCCTGTCCTGCTATAACAGTTGTGTATTTAGTGTCCTGTCCTGCTATAACAGTTGTGTATTTAGTGTCCTGTCCTGCTATAACAGTTGTGTATTTAGTGTCCTGTCCTGTTATAACAGTTGTGTATTTAGTGTCCTGTACTGATATAACAGTTGTGTATTTAGTGTCCTGTCCTGCTATAACAGTTGTGTATTTAGTGTCCTGTCCTGCTATAACAGTTGTGTATTTAGTGTCCTGTCCTGCTATAACAGTTGTGTATTTAGTGTCCTGTCCTGCTATAACAGTTGTGTATTTAGTGTCCTGTCCTGCTATAACAGTTGTGTATTTAGTGTCCTGTCCTGCTATAACAGTTGTGTATTTAGTGTCCTGTCCTGCTATAACAGTTGTGTATTTAGTGTCCTGTCCTGCTATAACAGTTGTGTATTTAGTGTCCTGTCCTGCTATAACAGTTGTGTATTTAGTGTCCTGTCCTGCTATAACAGTTGTGTATTTAGTGTCCTGTCCTGCTATAACAGTTGTGTATTTAGTGTCCTGTCCTGCTATAACAGTTGTGTATTTAGTGTCCTGTCCTGCTATAACAGTTGTGTATTTAGTGTCCTGTCCTGCTATAACAGTTGTGTATTTAGTGTCCTGTCCTGCTATAACAGTTGTGTATTTAGTGTCCTGTCCTGCTATAACAGTTGTGTATTTAGTGTCCTGTCCTGCTATAACAGTTGTGTATTTAGTGTCCTGTCCTGCTATAACAGTTGTGTATTTAGTGTCCTGTCCTGCTATAACAGTTGTGTATTTAGTGTCCTGTCCTGCTATAACAGTTGTGTATTTAGTGTCCTGTCCTGCTATAACAGTTGTGTATTTAGTGTCCTGTCCTGCTATAACAGTTGTGTATTTAGTGTCCTGTCCTGCTATAACAGTTGTGTATTTAGTGTCCTGTCCTGCTATAACAGTTGTGTATTTAGTGTCCTGTCCTGCTATAACAGTTGTGTATTTAGTGTCCTGTCCTGCTATAACAGTTGTGTATTTAGTGTCCTGTCCTGCTATAACAGTTGTGTATTTAGTGTCCTGTCCTGCTATAACAGTTGTGTATTTAGTGTCCTGTCCTGCTATAACAGTTGTGTATTTAGTGTCCTGTCCTGCTATAACAGTTGTGTATTTAGTGTCCTGTCCTGCTATAACAGTTGTGTATTTAGTGTCCTGTCCTGCTATAACAGTTGTGTATTTAGTGTCCTGTCCTGCTATAACAGTTGTGTATTTAGTGTCCTGTCCTGCTATAACAGTTGTGTATTTAGTGTCCTGTCCTGCTATAACAGTTGTGTATTTAGTGTCCTGTCCTGCTATAACAGTTGTGTATTTAGTGTCCTGTCCTGCTATAACAGTTGTGTATTTAGTGTCCTGTCCTGCTATAACAGTTGTGTATTTAGTGTCCTGTCCTGCTATAACAGTTGTGTATTTAGTGTCCTGTCCTGCTATAACAGTTGTGTATTTAGTGTCCTGTCCTGTTATAACAGTTGTGTATTTAGTGTCCTGTCCTGCTATTAATGTTGTGTATTTAGTGTCCTGTTCTGCTATAACAGTTGTGTATTTAGTGTTCTGTCCTGCTATAACAGTTGTGTATTTAGTGTCCTGTCCTGCTATAACAGTTGTGTATTTACTGTCCTGTCCTGATATAACAGTTATGTATTGAGGGTATTTTCCTACATTTTTTGTTTCGTATTGTAGGGAGCAGAGGGTCACTGGGATAACCATTTTTTTTGTGATAGGAATGTCTGTTTTGCTGACAAGTGTACTGAAGGTAAGAATGAGTGTGATGGGTACATTTTATATTATTCATTTACAATTGGAAGATCATGTGTTTGAATGAGGTCTTCTACCTCAACATTATTCTACATGTACCAGGTCCTGGACCTCGACATTATACTAAATGTATCAGGCCCTGGACCTCAACATTATACTAAATGTATCGGGGTCCTGAACCTCGACATTATACTAAATGTATCAGGTCCTGAACCTCGACATTATACTAAATGTAGCAGGTCCTGAACGTCGACATTCTACTAAATGTATCGGGTCCTGAACCTCAACATCATACTAAATGTATCGGGTCCTGAACCTCAACATTATACTACATGTATCAGGTCCTGAACCTTGACATTATACTAAATGTATCATGTCCTGGACCTCAACATTATACTGCATGTATCAGGTCCTGAACCTTGACATTATACTGCATGTATCAGGTCCTGAACCTTGACATTATACTGCATGTATCAGGTCCTGAACCTTGACATTAAACTGCATGTATCAGGTCCTGAACCTTGACATTATACTAAATGTATCGGGCCCTGAACCTGGACATTATACTGCATTTTTTAGGCCCTGAACCTTGACATTATACTACATGTGACAGGCCCTGAACCTTGACATTATACTAAATGTATCAGGTCCTGAACCTTGACATTATACTGCATGTATCGATCAGGCCCTGAACCTCAACATTATACTACATGTACCAGGTCCTGAACCTTGACATTATACTAAATGTATTGGGCCCTGAACCTTGACATTATACTACATGTATCAGGCCCTGAACCTAGACATTATACTGCATGTATCAGGCCCTGAACCTCAACATTATACTACATGTACCAGGTCCTGAACCTTGACATTATACTAAATGTATCAGGTCCTGAACCTTGACATTATACTGCATGTATCAGGCCCTGAACCTCAACATTATACTACATGTATCAGGCCCTGAACCTAGACATTATACTACATGTATCAGGCCCTGAACCTAGACATTATACTGCATGTATCAGGTCCTGAACCTTGACATTATACTAAATGTATTGGGCCCTGAACCTCGACATTATACTAAATGTATTAGGCTTTTAACCTCGACTTTATACTAAATGTGTTGGGGCCCTGAACCTGGACATTATAGTAAATGTATTGGGCCCTGAACCTTGATATTATACTAAATGTATCAGGCCCTGAACCTTGACATTCAAATAAATGTATCTGGCCCTGAACCTCAACATTATACTAAATGTATCGGGTCCTGGACATAATAGTAATGTATCAGATCCTGAACCTGGACACTATAATAAATGTATCCGGGCCCTGAACCTGGAGATAATAGTAATGTATCAGGTCCTGAACCTGGACATAATAGTAAATGTATGGGGCCCTGAACCTGGACATCATTATACATAATGACCAGGCCCTGAACCTGGACATTATACTAAATGTATCAGGCCCTAGCCTGAACCTTGACATTGTACATAATTATCAGGCCTTGAACCTGGACATCATACTCAGTCCAGCACTAATATTCTAGACTAACATTATGTTTCGGAGTATTTTAACAACCAAATAATAGTCTTTCTCCTTTTACAAATTTTACAAATCTTAGTTTTCTAAATTCATTTCATATTTTTCCAAGGAAGTATAAAACAAAATAATAAATGAAATGAAAACATAACAAAAAGTTCCATTCTGCTATGACTGTGTTACCACAGGCTCTGCCGATACCTGCAGTGTTGTACGGAGTGTTATAATGCTATGACTGTGTTACCACAGGCTCTGCCGATACCAGTGTTGTACGGATCGTTATAATGCTATGACTGTGTTATTACAGGCTCTGCCGATACCAGTATTGTACGGAGTGTTATTATGCTATGACCGTGTTATTACAGGCTCTGCCCATGCCAGTGTTGTACGGAGTGTTCCTGTACATGGGGGTGTCCTCACTTCGTGGAATGCAGGTAGTTGACCGAATGACGTTGTGGTTCATGCCCCAGAAGTACCAGCCAGATTTCATGTACCTGCGACATGTAAGAACCGCGCGTGTCCATATATTCACCGTCATACAGGTGCTCTGCCTCGCCTGTCTCTGGGTCATCAAGACTATCAAGAGTATCTCTATTGCATTCCCCCTCATGGTAAGTACTGTACACAGCCACATGGCTCATTTCGATCTCAAAGCCAGACTCATCTCCTTGATTTTCAGCTCTCTTGGCCTAACAGGCTGATGTGAGGGAGCGGCATCCATTGGCCGTCCAGTTTGGTTTGGTTTTATCAGGTTTAATATCCTATTAAAAGCTGAGGATATTAAAGGACTCATCTGTCTGATAAAGATGATAAAAGGATGATGCATAATCAAAATAATAACATTTGTTTTCATATGTTCCCGACCCAAAATAAGTTTTACCTCACAAATTCTCACTTACCCAGCTTTCATTCAAATAAGTTCAAAATTTCGTTACTGCAAAGGTAGAAATTTTCACATTTGGAAATGTTTTGACTTTTTAAACTGGTCACAGTTTGGAAATATTCACGTTGACAGTGGTTCTGAAATTTATCCGTTCCGTATATATATAACCAATATAATCGGTAAATACATATACATGTGTGTACATTTCATGTTAATTTACTCATTGCAAAGAAGGTGAGCATTTTCGAAAAGATTTCATTGTTATCCACCGCCTTCCATTTTCACGACTAGGCATGTCTGTTGATTTATTGACAGGTGCTAGCAATGTGCTTCGTACGTAAAGGTATGGACTGGGTATTCTCTCAGAACGAGCTGAAATGGCTGGACGACATCATGCCGGAGTCACACAGCAGGGCTAAGGAAGACGCCAAGAAACAGGAAAAGGAGGAAGTGGTACGTCAGGAAAGATAACTCTGAAACACATTCTGACACATGTATAATTTTGATTAGATACACATATCTTACAAGATTGTTTTATCCCTCTATCATTTAAAAGCTGAATACAATCATGTATCACAAATAGAAACTTTCACTATCTTGAAGGTAAGTTAGAAGGATTTCAACCCGAGGGTAAAGGTTCTTAAGCTGCACAGCTGGGATTGCGGATGTTTGGTAATTTAAGAATCATTTCCTGAGGGTTGAGTTCCTCTTATCCTACTTGTAAGGGGACGAATGATTCTTTTTCTCTTACCTTGCTGTCCATTTCATAAACATAATGTTGATGTAATGGGGCCGACACAATGTTGATGTAATGGGGCCGACACAATGTTGATGTAATGGGGCCGACATAATGTTGATGTAATGGGGCCGACACAATGTTGATGTAATGGGGAAGACACAATGTTGATGTAATGGGGCCGACACAGTGTTGATGTAATGGGGCCGACATAACGTTGATGTAATGGGGCCGACACAATGTTTATGTAATGGGGCCTACACAATGTTGATGTAATGGGGCAGACACAATGTTGATGTAATGGAGCCGACACAATGTTGATTTAATGGGGCCGACACAATGTTGATGTAATGGGGCAGACACAATGTTGATGTAATGGTGGCCAATGCAATGTTGATGTGATGACATACAATTGTTTTGACCCCCCCTCAATCTTGTCATTATGAAGTGACACCTCCGAAAAAACATAGAAATCTGTTACAAGTTTGCCCTAAAAGTCTTGCATGGATGTTAATATCTGAGATACGCCATACTTTTTTCTACTCATACATTATCTAGAAATTTGCTATATTGTGTGTTACATTTGCATTGTCTTTTTCCTGTTTTACAAGAATTTCAGTCAACCCTTTCACCAGTGTGGACCATAATGGACTCACCCAGATCAATGCATGATAGAGTTTACTAAAGTTACATAGGGGTGAAAGGGTTAAGAGGTGGGAGGAAAAGAGTCAATCATTATGTAGGTGTGTGGGATAAGGATATCCTCAGGTGTAGAGTTTGGTGTCAGAACCTCGACAAAGCCTCGATTCTGACCCCGATTCTACACATCCTGTAGAATATCTGTTCCTCCCCAATTAGATATCCACACTTCCTTTCAGTCATTTCTGTCTTACCCTAGGGTCCCCTGTCGTAACAATTGTATAACATCACGCCAAGAATGCAACAACACAATAGCAGATGCTAGTGATTTTAGCTTTTTCATGAAATCACTACTTGTATTTGAAAATAACCCTTCCCAATTTTAGGAGTAAGACAGAAAAATCTTAACCCTCGGGGTAAGATTCTTAAATGTCTGGCCCTGGGCAAAACCTCAGGCTAGACATTTAAGAAACTTACCCTGAAGTTGAGATTGTTCCTTCTTACCCGCAAGATGGGGAAAGATTATATTTATCCCACAAACCTACATATGACCGACTACTAATCTGACACTGAAAAGTGTGGATACACCTATCAAGGTCAAGGGAATATTGGGTTCTCCATGGAACTACTAGAGCATAGAAAGTTGCAGTAAACTAACGTATGGTTCAATAGTCATCCACGGTATACTGGTATGATTGGTTAGCTAATGGCAAGTTTGAGAAGCAGGTTGATAAAGAGTGTCACCGGGTTTTATGGTGGCTATCATGAGACATGTATCATTGGGAAATACTCTGTTTCCTCGTGCGATATGCAGGTCTATGTATTTGAATTTACTTATAAGTGTTTTATTTCAGTTATATGATATTAATGAGTAATCTGCTAATAATTCAAATAACGTTAAGGGAGATAAATCTTACATAAATCATGTATATTTAGGTAGCATATGCCCTTAACTGGTACCTTTGCACACAGCTCATGTTGTACTGTACTGAGAATGAAATATTTCTGTTACTCTAACCATTATAGGAGGGTGAGGAGAGCATGCTTATAGATCCTAATAAGTACACCCCCGGCCACGTGAATCTGCCTCTCCAGACCGGCAGCTTTATCAACATCCCCGTGGACCGAGTTACTGTAGGCATGGAGATGGAACCGGTCAATATCTCTGAAGAAATGGCGAAAACTACGCTCTGGAAAACGATAGTGGCCAACGAATCCTCTTCCAACCTCCAGGGAGACCATGCTAAATAGTAGGCATCGTCTATTATTGTCGGAAAATATCTATTTCTCAAGCATATTGTTTTGTGCATATTTCACATTTCCACACAGCAACAGAGGTTTCTTTACAAAATGAGAACAAAAGCATTATCATAGAAGTAAGGTTTTCAAAAAAAGAATTTCCTTTTCACCAGTTCACATGCTCACATTATCCCGTGCCTTTTAATTTACTTTTAAGGGGGAAAAACTTAGGATAGCCTGGGCCTGTATTCATGAAACCGTTCTTGTGCTCAAGGATGCATTCTGTGCTCAAACCAACATTCTTGTAACTCACCGAAATCATGTCAAACGATAAAAACGTCATATATAAACATTGAAAACAGTTTTCTGGCTTAAATCTCTTCAAAATTGTTCAAAATCATTGACAGAATAAGTTTTTCTAATTAATTTACAGCCAGAACAAGAATTTGGAGTTTAGCACAAAATTCATGCTTGAGCATGAGAACGGTTTCATGAATACGGGCCCTGATGTTGGTTTTACATAACTTTACAACATACAATGTTCCATCACCGTTGTAGAGTACCGGGTGTGAATAACTTGGCTTACCTCAACTTATTTACAATAAAAAAAATTCTTTTTTTCAGTCACAAATCCAAATCCCCTGATGATGACCATAACTCACATGGCCATCATAAACACAAGAGTTCCAAGAAGAACAAGATGCCAGTCCAGTTCTACATCGACGATGAGGAAAAAGAGCAACTATTGGAGAAAAAGCGAGGCAAACCTGCAGAAATTGAGATTGTTGTGGACCCTCCAAGTACTAGAGGATCAATCTGTCGAATCGACGAGGACACGACTTGTTAAACATAGCCAAAATAGTTGCAAAATTTATTACCATTATCATAGACGATTTGTTACTTGACCTGTAGGACCTAATATGCAATATATATATATAAATATATATTAGATCTCCCCAGGGGGGCAGGGAGAGTACACAATGTGATGTGTAAGGGGGTTGTGTCACATGATCGCATCATGTGACATACAAATGTACTTGAAAGTGAAGGGGGACGTTCAGAACCCAAAACGTTCTGGAATGTTTGCAGAAATCGTTTTGCTGGTCTTGGATTAACGGCGACCTCTGTTGCTGGTCCTGGATTAACAGCGGCCTCTGTTGCTGGTCCTGGATTAACAGTGGCCTCTGTTGCTGGTCCTGGATTAACAGCGGCCTCTGTGCAGAATGCTTTTTTATGAACAGGAAAACATTCCAGACCATTTTCAGTTCTTAATGTACAAAATATTTGATTTTCAACTTGTTGTTTATACCGGATCCTCATCAACTGGGATCCTTAGTTTATAATTTTTGTTATGAGTCAATAGTTTACTCAGGTGTTTATATAGTCTGGCAGACTACCACTATACATATGTGATGTTGTGTCCACTTTATTATAACCTTGAATCTTTGTAGAGGTCAGCAGGTTAAAAGTTCAAGGGTAGAAGGTCATTGCTGTCTGTCAGTCCACACTTATCCTTACTTATTTCCTTGGCTTTTCATGTGTTCATTTAGAATTTTTGACTCCAAAACTATTCATATCTAGCCAAATTAATGGCCCATTGTTATTATCATTTGATCATGTGATAGAATTGGTATGCTGCAGATTTATGGACCCATGTGTATTCATGTTATGAATTCATCAGAGCTATGGCCGTTTGTTTCTTAACCCATATCTACAATAACAGTTTTGGCCCTAGGTGACTGTAGGATATCTATAAAAATTAGATACCTTAATGAGATATGATCTTATTCGTATCTACACAATCTACATCTACAGAGTTATGGCCCTTTGTTTCTTATCCAAAGCTACTGAGTCATGGCCCTTTGTTTCCAATCTCCATATACAGAGTTATGGCCCTTTGTTTCCAATCTCCATATACAAAAGTTATTTTCCTTTGTTTGCCAACATCATTTCATCCCCTGATATCTTTTTTAAGAGGTATTTTCCCTATCAAATATGGTTTAGAAATGATGTTACAACATATTTTTAATATATAAAGAAGGCATTGAGTGGAAACAGAGTACCCTATATTTTTGATGTCTTTGTCAGACAGGTTTGATTGTGATGAGAGAGTTCTGCCTGTGCTTNTCCGTGCTTGTATAGAGTACTGCTCGGGTCGTCCTACTATGTAGAGAATCTGGGTCGTCCGTGCTCGTATAGAGTACTGCTCGGGTCGTCCTCCTTATGTAGAGAATCTGGGTCGTCCGTGCTCGTGTAGAGTACTGCTCGGGTCGTCCTACTATGTAGAGAATCTGGGTCGTCCGTGCTTGTATAGAGTACTGCTCGGGTCGTCCTACTATGTAGAGAATCTGGGTCGTCCGTGCTCGTATAGAGTACTGCTCGGGTCGTCCTCCTTATGTAGAGAATCTGGGTCGTCCGTGCTCGTGTAGAGTACTGCTCGGGTCGTCCTACTATGTAGAGAATCTGGGTCGTCCGTGCTTGTATAGAGTACTGCTCGGGTCGTCCTACTATGTAGAGAATCTGGGTCGTCCGTGCTCGTATAGAGTACTGCTCGGGTCGTCCTCCTTATGTAGAGAATCTGGGTCGTCCGTGCTCGTGTAGAGTACTGCTCGGGTCGTCCTACTATGTAGAGAATCTGGGTCGTCCGTGCTTGTATAGAGTACTGCTCGGGTCGTCCTACTATGTAGAGAATCTGGGTCGTCCGTGCTCGTATAGAGTACTGCTCGGGTCGTCCTACTATGTAGATAATCTGGGTCGTCCTGATCATGCATTTAATAAATATTGTCCTTGTAAAAAATGCCATGATCCAGTGGAACGTATAATTATGATAGATTTGTGACACATCAAACTAGGATGGTCTCGGAGGAACATCATCCTATGAAATGTAGACCTAGTTTATTGTAGTCTCTGTCTTCGGTCCTTATAAGGCTTAAACAGAATTATATATATATATATATATGTGATAAAATTATATGAAATTTACAAATGCATTTCAATATTTCTCTGTCATTTGTTCAATTACGTGTCAAACAATTAACTGAGTCGCTGTCCATTTCTGCTAAAACATGTGAACGTGATCTTGTAACAGTAAAATAAGTGTGAGAGGATGGTTCTAGAGAATTGTGTTGATTGTATTGTATCAACCCTACCTCTCTATTACCGTACACCGGGAAGTTTTCACCAAAGTTTAACCCTTTCAGGTAACTTAAGTAGACTCTACCATGTATTTATCTGGGTGAGTCCATTATAGTCTACAGTGGTGAAAGGGTTAACTTTCAGCTTTGTTGCCCAGCGTACCGAGGGAGAATTTATATCAGCGAATATTAGTACATGTACACAACTTACCTGTTGTATTAATTATATTTGAAGTGTGAAATTAACACAGGGCAAATATGGGTTACTCCGATGAAAGGCAAAAGTTTCACTGGGGGGAAGTTTCCCGTTGTACGGTATATCGTGTCTGTTGATCCGTAATCATTGTTGACTAGACTGTTACAGAGGAAGATGATACAGTATTATTTATTTCTATCAATTTATGTGTGTATATTGCTGTCGTCTACATATCTAGTGTCGAATCAGACAGTTTTTGTCTTGTGATTTTAATTATTGTTTATGTCACTAATGAGTTTTATTTTATGGTATCTACGAGCAAGATTATTAAGGGTGCAGATACTAACATGTCATTTTTGAAAATGACACAAATTTGACTGTTTTTGCATTTTAAATTATACACTAACTGGCCTGTACAATACAAGTTACCAGGATGGGTTGTAAGTTAGGCTTAAATCGTGTCTCCCCTTGTACCGTTTTTCACCTCGTTAATCAGATGTATCACCAAACCTGCTGTGAGAGAATGGAAGTGAGGATTAATTTGATACAATTATTTTTAAGTAAAAAGAAATGTTAATAATATTTGTGTCTGGTATATTGGCGTATGTACCTGGTACAACAACAGAGAAACTCCAATCCAGAAAACTGACTTTTCTGAATTACAAATTTTAATCAATGAAATGATGCAAATGAAAGTTTTAGAAAATTGCAGAATTTTAAGCATTTGCCATGGAAACAAGTATACAAATGTTGTTTGTAATTTAAAGCATGACTTGATGAAGTAAATGGTTGTATATATCTTTCATGAAAATTGAGCGAAAATGTGAATGGAATGTCATCCATTAAGGGCCTTTTTTATTGTGATAAATTACTACAATGATTTTAAACACATTAATGTAATTATCTTAAAATCAAATTATCCATTTCCCTGGAAATCCAATTAGTAATGAATATCCAGTGATCGTAAACAAGAATATACTATACATTTTGTGTGCATTTATTTTAGGAATTTCCGATACATTTTGTGAGCATTTGATATAGGATTTTCTGAAACATTTTGTGAGTGTTTAATCATGTTTATGGAGATCTTTCTATAATATGTACACCATTCTGTCTCCTTGACCAAACCAAGTCCCTGAAGCTCGACACTCTAGTCTTATGTAATGTTGACTGTTTATTTTTTTATCATCTTAAGTTAACTGGTTTATTTTAGCGTGTCCTTTTAGATGTAATAACTCCTTTACCAAATATTGATCAGTCAATTTATTATGGGTTTATTCTACTATGTTTTGGTTTTTTTGCGAATTTGTGATCTTTTAAATGTACTTGTATTATTACTTTTTTGACATTTGAACCCAGAAAGTACCCATATAATTATTTTCTAAGCTTGATTTGTTATTTTAGTTTGATCTTTTATTAATTTCTCCATGTTTATTTGTTTTTAAATCTATCAATACAGTTTATGTACATGAACATCTTTAGATATCTGTTGAAATCCACCCATTTGTTCAGGACTATATTTAAAAATTTTAAGTCACCTGTGATGTTCACAAGAACGTTCTTTATCCTCAGGAAATCCTTGCCTGTAGGTCTGTGTGTGTGTGTTAACTCATTCACCCCTCCTTTTTTAAACTGGACTTGATCCTTGTTTGATTTGGTAAGGTTCAAATACGGCTTTAGGGGTGAATGGGTAAATTAACTGCAGATATATAAACACAAGGCTAGAATAATTGATAACTCGGGAGACTTTGAGGAACTTATTGTTGACAATACATTGTTCTATGTTTGTTATTACTCGATAGACAAGAATTAAACATTTAGGCAGTACAGTCTTAAACAGCTAAATAACAACGAATACCTACTTGTCTCACATTAATCATTTTATAACCAAAATATTTTTTTAAAGTTACGATTTCCAAAAAATTATCATTTGATCACATAAAGGCTAGCAGTGTTTTGTTAATCAAAAAAGAGAATTTGAGGTATTGAGGATTTCCTGAAAGTCAAATTTTCTCAAAAGAAGGATGAAAAGGGCAAAGGAATCGTTGTCATGATGTTCAATATCTCACATGACGTGACAAATTCACTCCACATATCATATTCACACGGCCACATCACGTCCTTGATAGATCATGTAATAAAAGTACACATTCAAATCAATGTTCAGTGTTAATATGGAATGTCAAACAATTTTTTGTTTGTAAATAATAGACTGATTTTTGTACTTTCATTCCAGATAAGGGTTTTGAGATTAAACAAACTTGGTAGTTTTGTATAAGTCAAAGACATAAAATCATAATATCTGTTGTCTCAGCTTTATCCTTTAGATTAAATTCACATGATAAAATCTAGAAAAAGGTCAGTTTCTTAGCTTTTTCCTGTTGGACTTGCTTGCATATACAAACTAGATACAAGCTGGTGTTACTGAGATTTTATTGTATGTAAAACTGCTTGTATCCTAGTGTTATGACGTACAAAATTTCGTCGTGAGTGAGTGATTATTGTAATTTGAGGTTTGAGTGGATCCATCGGGAAAAGCTGGTGAGACTAGTAGATAGAAAAGCTTGGTGAATCAACAGGGAGTGAGACAAATAGATGGAAAAGCTTGGTGAATTAACAGGGAGTGAGACTAGTAGATAGAAAAGCTTGGTGAATTAACAGGGGGTGAGACTAGTAGATAGAAAAGCTTAGTGAATTAACAGGGAGTGAGACTAGTAGATAGAAAAGCTTGGTGAATTGATAGGGCATAAGATAAATGAATGGAAAGACTTAATGAGGATTATCTATTTCATGTGTTCAAATTGATTTTATTGGAAATGAATGAATATGATATATAGTTTGTTATATTTTTTTGAATGTCACTAACTAAGCGTTCTGTATCATCACACGAAGATATATCACACAGCAACGGTATAACTTATAGTGCTTTAGTCAAGATGTCTTTTCATCAGTGACATCACAATGATGTCACCAGTTCATGTGTACATGTAGTACTTTGATGATGATGTCATAGGTTTATGTAATTACATCATCAGAAATTGTGATGAGCTCATGTATTGTGATATTATGATGATGTTATGAATGAAATGTTTATTCCGCATGATGATGATGATAATGTAATAAAGAGTAGCCAATGTGTTACCACCATAGTAGTTTAATTTATGTATCATTAACTTTTTGCAGTAATGTTATGAATTTAAAAAAAATCATTAATCTATGTGATTCTGTCATTTAATTTAATATGATACCCTAATTTTATGTCATTGTCATGTCATTATTTTGTGATGCCATCATTTCGTGTGATGATGTTACCATGTATGTGTTTAGCAGTATAGCAGAATAAGTAATCAAGAAATCATTGTAATGTTTTTGATGTTACGGCTAAATTATTATCAATAGAATAAGTTTATATTAACTATGTAATATTTTAATGATGTGCTTTTAATGTTTTGTAGTCTCAGGAACATCTCCCATTGTTTAAAGATTTTGTTTAAATGTTCTGTTGCTGTACGTGTGTCCTTGTATTGTTTTGTTCCGTTATTCCTGGTTTTATCAACGATGTGGGTTAGGAGTACTGTGATTCTGGAGTCTTCACGCTGCAAATAGATATGTGATTATTTGTCAAAAATGTTAAGCATGACAATAACCTGTAAGGGATTTTATAGGCAGGAAAATGTAAGAATATCCTGATTTTAGAAATGTAATAATAATCCAGCCATAAACTTATTCTATGATGTATTTTAATCAATTTTGAATGTAATGATTACAGATTGTGACTCTGTGGTCGGTGCCTAGGATGTTTGAAACATGATGTTACGTTGTGTCAAAGATGTAAAAAATCAAAAGACTACAACAGATCTAGCAGAGCTGAGATTTCTGAGTTGGAGTTAAATGTTAGATTCGTTAACTAATCAGAGATTACAATTATACCGTGTATCGTTAATTATATGCCTCCTCATGACTTCCTGTACTTTGATTCTGTAAGTCATCACTGAAATGTAGAAAATGCTTCTTCATTCAGAGTGTTTGTCTTTTGTGATGTTACAAATAGAAATGCTTGATTTTATTCATGTCTTTGAGCTAAGTTTTAACAAACTGAAATCATTTTTTTTATTTGAAAGACATTTATTTGGTGCCATTAAATATTATTTCAAAATGGTCTTCATCTCAAAAGCAGATTTCTCCGTTTTATTTCCCCTTTTTTTCTTCAAAACTAAATACATCAGTCAAATGATAATAAGGTCCTATGAAATAATTGTATCATTATTGTCAGGTTTGTACTGAATTTTAAAATTCCACACATTGTCTTATACAGATTTCAAGCTGTCAGATTTTCACGCTTGCCTATGTGAAAAGTTAATTAATATGGAAAGTGTTAATTTTTACGCTTTTGAGGTCAACAAATGGATGTAATGTTACCTGTCAATGTTCTCTGTCACATTAAATTAAAATTCATTATTACATGAAAGTAACGAAAATAACAATAGCTTGACAATAGCCCTGTTCACAGCATACTATGTTAGTTTGTAATCTTCTCAAAATTGCATTTCATTATTTAAACTTTATGTATTTTTTGTATTTTTTTTTTACATTGTAAAATGCTTACAATGTTAACAACTCTACTTTAAACCTTTCACCACTGTAGTCAATAATGGACTCATCCACATCATAGCATGGTAGAGTCTACTGAAGTTACATAAGGTTGAAAGGATTAAGTGAAGAACAAATCTAGAGTGATTTGACAATACAGATTGTATAAAGATAAGGAAGAAAAAATAAAATCTTAATATATCTATTTTGATTCTTTACTTGAATAAAGAAAAACTTAAAAACCCGTATTTAAGACTTGCTTCTCATTTATGAATATAAATAAGGAAATAAATAAACTGAGTTTTGAGAAAAAATAAGAGAGATTTAGTTTAAACCATTGTGCCATCAAAATTATGACAATAAATTATAAAATATGAGGATAAAATTGTGAGATTGGAGACTAGAAATTTGTCAAAGAAACCCTGTTTTTGAATACTGGTATACATTCTTGGAAATGTGATGAATGGGATTTTTATTTCGTTTTCATTTGAGATTGATAAAACCTGAAAAATTCTAGACTTGTTTCATCAATTTCATGAAATGAAAACTCACTATAGTCCTCTATATCTGCCTGTATCAATAGTAATCTTTATACTTATTGATGTAATGGTTTCATTTGTGTCAAACATTCAGTTAGCTGTGTTATCTTACCTTAGAATCAACAGACCTCATTCAACAAATTGTTTACCATGTTCATAAGTGACCTGTTGGCAATTTTACCTTGAAATCACAATCAGGAAATATGTTTTTCTGTACAAAAGTTATTAACTTTATTTCAAAATCATGTTCCATAAAACATATCTTTCATGACTTTCTAAACTACAAAATGTTGGTAACGTTTGATTTGGTTTTATCAGGGACAGTATATATATTATATGTCCCTGGTTTTATATAAACCTGATGTAGCCGGCTTCAAAGTTTTCATTTTAGCAGTGTTCAGTTCAAAACCATATTAAAAATTCAAGTTTCTTTTCCAAATATTATTTCCAAAACTAAATATAATCAATGTTTTTTTTTCTATTTCCAGTATATTATAACAACCTTTGGAAATTTAACAAGAAGTGAAAAAGTGGATTGCTGTAGTACCACGGACTTAGATACCAATCTAGTTACCTGGTAGTACTGACTACTCAAAAACGTGTCCCAAAAAAAAATGCAACCGAACCATGTATAAGTATGTTTCAAAATGATTCCACCTTAAGCTCAGTGCAATACAGTTTCCTTGCTTACTTCCCCTGCTATTGAAGTCAGACTATTGTATTATGAAAATACCCTGCAATGAAGTTGTACATACAGTATGAATAAAATGAAAGGTTCTAAAAAGGTTGTGTATTTGTATGTGCATGTCAACCGCTGAAATCAAAACGGAGAGTTCACTCCCTTTGATTTATATTTGTGTGAACACATTTGGCGACAGATGTTAGCGCAGGGGGTCTTAATGTGGGAGGAAACCAGAGTACTCTGAGAAAACCCATGTGGTCGGGAAGGTGACCCAATACCTTTTCACATCAGATCGGGGAATCGAGCCCCGGCCGTATTGGTGAATCTCTTATTTAACCAACTTTAAGTGTAATATCTACATTTTATGTAACACTGAGTATTGGAAATTAAATGTATCGGAGACGTATATACTACGTCTCTGAATGTATCAATTCAAAAATGTGCATGGTGACTAGCTTTGAGATTTAGTAAAATGTATAAAGACGTGGCAAATTTGATTCGGCAAATCTAATACGCCAAGAAGGGGTTACAGTATATGCCGTTCACATCAGTTAGATCATAAATTGCCTTTCCAAATTTGCGGAAGCTAAAATGCCACCAAACTTCATAAAACAATTTTACGTCCTATTACCAGCTATGATCAAATAAGGACAAGCCAGGTTTTGGTGTTGAGGAAAACCTGAGTACCTGGAGAAAAACCACCGACCTGCGGACTGTACCTGGCGACTGCCCCATATAAATACTTTTGCGTTTACGCAAAATTAATCATACTGTTTTATATCTAAAGCATTCCAATCATTTATCACCAGATAAATTTCATATAGCATATGCCAATCATTTCGATAAATAATCCATTCGTTCATCATTAAGAACAATACAGTTAACACCAGTCACTTTACCGCTATAGTGTTACGTTGTAAAACAATATGAACAGTAATGTTACACATGGCCTAAACATACCAGCTGTTGTTTTTAAACCGCACAAAATAGTACTGTAGAATTGTATATGTACTTTTATTTTGCCGAGTATTTCGTTTTTAGGTCACCTGAGCTTTGCTCAAGTGACCTATTCCAATCACTTTCCGTCCGTCGTCGTCAGTCGTCCGTCGTGCGTAAACTTTTTACATTATCAACTTCTTCTCAAGAACCAGTGGATGGACTTTTTTCAAACTTTGTCAGAATCATCCTTGGTAGATGAGGCTACCAAATTGTAAAATTGGGATTCCTACCCCGACACTAGGGGCCAGGGCGGGGCCCAAAAGGGAAAATTAACCAATATTTCAAAAATCTTCTTCTCCAGACTCAGAGGTATTACAGTCATTTTCTCTGCATGGATGGAAAGATCATCAGGGGCTTTATTTAAATTGTAAATTTCAGGACCCCCGAGCTATCCGTTCTCCCTTGGGGAGGGGGTAAAGTTTACTATAGTTTATATAGGGAAACAACACTTTTGGGTATATTTTGACAATTTTCTGTTGGAAATTATTTTTACTTGGTCAGAATCATCTTTGGTGGATGACGGTATCACATTGTAAACTTGGAATTCCTGCCCCATCCCCAGGGGTTAGAGCGGGGCCCCAAAGGGAACATTTACAAATATTTTAAAATTCTTATCCTTTGATGACATGACAAGTATTGTATTTCACTTAGTTAGCATGCTGATTTCCACATCACATCTGAACAATAAAATAAAGCTACCAGTACCTATGATATAACTAAGGTGACCGCTAAGGCCCTTGTGCCTCTTGTCTTTATATAACTTCAAACAACCTATTCGTGAAAGTTTTAATTATCAAAAAATACAATAACATAAAAACGTGTTTTGTTTGTGTTTAAAAATTTTTTTAAGATTTTTGGTAAAAGAAAATAACGCAATATCTTCAATACGAATGAGCAAGCTTACGTAGGAAATGGATGTTTTGTCGTTCAATCAAATCAATCGACTGCTAATGTCATTCGGAAACTGAATTTGTGCAGCGTCAAATGTCTATTTATCGTTTTCCATTTGATGTTTCAGGGGTCCCGTAAAAAAGCATCCAACAAACAACACGTCGACATTAAACACATTTTATTATAAGCAAAACTTTGTAGAAAGGATTTAGCAAAAGTTATTACCACTTGTGAAGCGATCCATCAACATTTCAGTAAGAGCTGATTTAATAGACAACTACGAATCATTTAGAAGAAAGGAGTCAAAATCAACATTTAGTAAACACTATAATCAAAATCTTCCGCTGGATCTAATAAAAATTAAACACACCTAAATATATCTTAAATTCTATTCAAAGCTAGTACAACCAACCAATAAAAAAGGGAATTCAGATTATCTTTTATTCTCAGTTCATCAATAAAGTGATATGCATTTTAACAAAGTGGGCACGATTTACACAACTTTAATCTGGGACTAATTTGATATGGAAAATATGACACACAACAGATAAGGATACAGTTGAATCTTGATATTGGTTATAAAAGTGATATAAAAACACCGATTTTGCAATGAAATTTGCATTGTACGAAAATTGCACAATGCGATACACTTATAACGAATTGTGTTCTGTTTGTAACACAACACACGGAACAACACATGTGGACTTGTTGTTTTATTATTACTACACATTGTGGCCGCGACAGCCAGGGATCATACCCCTATCCCGGAATAGGCTCTCTGCAAGATCTCCAAAACATTCGTAAATGTCCTTTTTATCTAGTTTGGAACACGACAGCAAACCTACAAGCACACAGATTATATAGCGTTACACCATCAAACACGTAGTTTAAAACACACCAAGTCTTATGTAACTTCTAAGCTAACTTTCTCCTACCCAAACAATAATTCTAGATGGACCATATGGCAACGACAGTTACCCCTGTCTGGTTTGGAGAGTTCACACTCTTATTCCTATCTCTATGTAGAAACTCGTGTAAGATCCTATATGTATATGTTGTAGCCAAACCTTGTAACCTTATAAAGGGTTTTACAGGTTACTTTCCCTTTCCACTATACATAGGTTGCCAAACACTTTCGACCTGGATTTTCCATCGTTTGACCAACAGTGCTACTGATGTGCCCGAAACGGACGACGTAGTTATACGGTGAAGTGCAATGTTTTCTTTGTTTGGCTTTATGCTTCTACAAACATTTTTTTCGAAAAGGAGCTTCATTTCTTCATATGTTTAATGAATATTTCAAACATTATTCAAAATAAAATGTCAGTATTTTCCGAGGACGGTACGTCAAGTACAGTCAAAAGTAGTCATATTTGTCAAGATTGCTTGAATATTTCATTTGCACTTTCAAAAGCGTAACAACGAAACCAAAAACACGTGATACAGTATGCTAAACTATATCAAATACGTCAGAGATCTTCGTGGGCTTCTGGGTGATCTTTTTCTTTCGAACATTCGGCTTACGATGTTTGGGTTTCGGATCGCCATGACGCCACCAAGACACACAACGAGATATATCCATGGCAACGATGAAAACTGCAGGAACACATATCACAAATATAGCCACGAACCCGATACTCCTTGATGACGTGCGGTCATCAGTTGCGGATATCAACTTACTTTTATAAAAGGTCGTCCTTTTCTTGTCAACTCTCAGGTCCGATATCAGTGTTGCAATCATCATTTCCAGTTCTTCTGTGGTCTTGGGAACGTTTGAACCATTTCTTGCCTTGCACATGCATTTAGATGTGTCCGCACAGTAGTCAGCTAAACCTGAATATACATTAAATAACGGTGGCTGATGTGTGCCAAATTGCGTTGTTAAATTTTTTTCGGGGCGAAAAGACGAGATTGAGTCACTTTTGATTCTCGTTGTTATCTCTTTTTATGGCGAAAATACGAAACAACGAGAATTAAGGCTAGTTGATTTTCTTTTCGGCTCCGAAAACCCCCGAAACTAGAAATAGCTCATATCAGCGACCGTATTCAATGGAGCAAACTAAAACACCGTTATATTGTACATATATAACCTTGGCCTTTTTTAACATAATCAGAATGTCCAAATGAAATATAAATAGCACAAATACAGTATCAAAGAAGAAAAAGCTGGGATTGAAAGTCAACGCAAAAAACAAAACAAAAAATCCGGAACCGAGAGCGTCCAGAATATCTGGATACCATAGTGCAACGAATCAACGTTATATGTAAGCTCTATAGGCACGGGATGGGGAGGCTTCGGTTTTCCATACATCTCAGCAAAGACATGCTCTTTTTTTCTTACTTTAAACTGCAAAGCTAAAGCACTGACTGTTGAGGTCAAGGAAGAATGTTTAAATCATGGAATGTACAATATGTTACTACTGAGAAAAGGTAGGCCTAAGAAAAAGAAATCCAGTTGGGTTTTACCACATAACCTGGTACCAGGAAGCTTAAGTGTCACGATATCAAGACTACTCCTATCTTGACCGGTTTGTTACATTACTGATCACATGACTGGTCACATGACAGTATATTTCTATGAACTTTTAATTTGGCAATCTCGAATACCTTTTTTTTTTTTTTTTTTATCTCAACGACTATTTACTTACCCTCATTCACTGTTGTTGTTCTCTGCAATGTAATATCCAAGCAGACCATCATAAAGACGAACGTCAAGGAAAAATGCATTCTTTCTCTGAGAAACGCAACTCTTCAGCTTAAACGAAACGTTGTCCGCGTATCGGTGTATTGCTATGCTCAATTGTTAGAAGTATGGTGCCCATCTTATGTCGTGACGTCATATACAATGTACTCTTGACGTGTGACTTACATATCCATTTAGCATATGTATTTGACGTGTTTTTCTGCGTTAACTCGTAAAAATGATCACTGAAATAGCCCAAATTGTTGAGAGCTGACACAAAGTGGTATGAATAATAAACAAAACAGGTTTTTTTCTTCATTATTTTATTGAGTTTAACAATATGAGCATGCACCATATAGGCTTACAACTTCGATTATTTGTCAATTTACAATCAATGGATGTGATGATATTGAAAAAATGCAAGCTGCAACTAACCTGCCTGCTATTACATGTGCTTTTCTATTCCACCCGAAGCATTATGATATTAACATCTGATTATATCATGTGTATTGATATATTATTCATTCCTTGTGTCTACTGCTACCAATCCACTACCCCTCCCCTATTCCCGCACCTATTCTGTTGTTCATATTACTTCATTTCCGTATACGTAGCTAGTGTTGAAATAATTGATTATGAAGCAGATATCAAATTAACATAAGTGTAATGACACTTTTTTCCACTTTTCTATTTCATATAAGGTGACATACAATTTTTATTTAAACAAGGTCCAAACCAACCCGAAACCGTTAATCAATTGAATAACAATGGGCACTCTTCGCTCACAAACACTAATTGATTGATGACGAATATAACATATTTCAGATGATGATCTAGCGATCGGATTGTTTAAATAGGATCTCACTCAATTATTCAGTTTCGACCGCGAGATAAAATGTTGTCTACCCTTGTGTTAGGTTTCATATTTTTTGATGTGGCTGTGTAAGTATTGTTTTCAAAAGATTCGGATAACATTTTTTCAGAATAAATTGAAATAATATTAAACTGTTTAATAATCCCACCGCTGCCACCAATGTTAACTTTCTCTTAAATTCCCTACAATAAAACATTGTGAAGCATTCTAACTTCGGTAGACAAGAAGTTGACAAGATTAAAACTCAAATCTACACAATGACAAAAAATCAACAAGAGCTGGAATACCGCATTGCTAAAAAACGTAATTCAAACTCAATATTGATCAAACCAGGGCAAAATATGAACCATTGAAAGATTATACCTGGAAGGATATGCGTCGTCTGCTTTCTTCTACTTCATCGACGCAACCCGCATTGTAATTCTAGGTCATATCTAAGTAATTTAACTCCCCTAAATAAAAGAACTGCAATAGTGATAAGGAAAATCTCAGTGCACATTACATTTTAGATCACAAACAGAAATAGCATATTTTCCAATGAGGACATTATGACAGCTTTAACACTCGTCCATTCAATTCATCAATCTGCATCTATGGAAGCCCTGTGCCGTAAGACACGATAAATCATAAGGCAGCAATTAGTTTTGTACCTGTCGTCAATTACGAGGACCTTTATTCGTTAGTAACACCGCTTTATAATTCCATGTTAAATATCACAGGGACAGCGGGGACATTTGACCCATCATTTCAGTACTTTGGATAAATTTGAAAAGACCACGTGATGGTGCTCTTGAAGATTCAATGGTGTTTTCCTCATCACTGGTGTTGAATCATGCTGAGAGCTTAAAAAGGAAGCTTAAAAACGGAGTTGTTCTGATGGACGTCACCCACAAATCAGCTAGAACAGAAGTATTTTCTTCTCTAACACGGTTAAAATCTGAACGTTAATTTTTCCATGTGAATTTTACAGTATCCAAAGTTGATGGGGGAACTTTTAGTACTATTTACTTTAACGTCAGGTCTTTTCTCGCTGTGATATATCACCTCGTCCTCAGCAGGGTTTCCTTGAAGTAATGGCGAAATGTGTATAGGATATGACTCACATATCAATCTGGGGAAAATATACTGACGGACAGTAGCATTTTAAGTCCAAAGCTATCCATATCAAAGCTGAATTCGGTGGCAACATTTTCCAGAAGATTGTTTAGATACTCATGAGGAAAAGCTGTGGTCATCTTGGCCGACTGGGTTTTGTTTTCATAAGAGGCTGAATTCAACTAAGTGTTTATTAGGACTGGCATGATAGTAACATTCCAGCTTCCTGATTTCTTTATGTGTCGAATTTGATTAAATATTCACGGGCTTGCTTGGAATATCTTAATTTTCGTGTTAGATGTCGGGCACTGACAAACTTGCAGCAACATCCATTTTTGAGAGACAGTGCAGGGTGCTGTATGTGGATAAGTTAATGTGCATTGCAGGAAATATTTGCCCTAGATCTTCACTCGGCAAAGGCGAACTACCGCAAACTTTGATACGGGTGCTGACGAAGAGAGAAATACTGGAAGTTGTATCTGCTGCAACCGAGACGAATTGATGGAACGAAAGGCGGAAAAGTCGTCAAGTTGTTGTTATACATCTGCAGTACAGCAAGAGCTATCCACAATCAAGATTCGAATGTGTGCGCGAGCTAGTTAGACAGATGGAATATGATTACCTAAGAACGAGGCTTTTGTAGATTGGCACTTCATTCAATAACGAATTGTGGAATATTTTTATAGCAGGGGATGTTCATGTCAAATTAGGTCAAAATCGTTCATAAGATATTAAATTATCGGCACATGACAACCTTTGATTCCAGGGGTGAAGGATACTTCTAATGAAGCAGGTGTAGTTTACTGAGGCCTATACTGATTCTTGTTTATGCACCACGTTTAATTTGGTTAACTCTCGGATATGAAAGCGTGGGAGAAAATGTACAGAAACATATTTTTTAAAGAAATTAATAAATCTCTGTCCAAACTAAAAATAATTAATGCAAAATAGCATATTTCGAAAAAATGGACAATGATTTCCAGTTCAGTTTTATGTCCAGATTTAATGTCCCTTAAAAAATGTGTGATGTCCCTTTACATTGCTGAATTCTCTTAAACCATTTTTCTAGTTATTAATTTTCTGTTATAAACTCTATTTCCTAAATTGTATTACCAATTTTATTGATAAACGAAATAAAATGTTATTTTTCAAATTTGATTAAATATCCCGTGACTAATAAAAATGCACCGTCTTGATATTCTTTTCAAACAGAAGCGTTTCAGTTACTCATTGCCGTTTACGTAAAATATGGCGTGTCAAAGGTTGCAATATTCAATAATTGTCAATATATGTTCAATATTTTATAATACACATATCTTTTCAAATATTGAATACAAATATAAAATTTCGAACATAAATGTTATATTATTGAATATTGCGACGTTTGACACGCCTTAGTAAAAAATAAAAGTTTTATCAGTTATCAGTTAATTATCAAATATAAATAGTAAAAGTAATGTAAAAAATATCATCTATGATATGCATAAAACAACATAACCCTAGTGATTATCTTTTACTTTTCTAATATTGTTATAGACAGAATTTCTGACTCCTGTGATTTTCATTCACTTATTTATTACGATGTACACTTGGAAAACTTTTAGTGCGCAATTAACAGCTCCACTTCTTCGATTATCCTGAGGTTCCCAACGCTGTAATATAGAATAATCTGGGATCCATTATATTTCATCTGCTTATTTTTTGAAAATGTCACAATAAATGTCTGTAATAAAACAAATGATTTTACCAATTCATTGAAAATGTTAATTGGACTCTTCAACATTAACCCTAGATCACTCTTACATGAGATACAAAAAATGTCTTGGAGATATTAATTATGTTAATTAACTTATTACTAATGCCAGGTCAAAATTGGTTTCGGAATTTGAATTTCTTGGAAATCTAGAAACCTTTAAAAACTCCTATTGGTAAGATACCAAACGTTTTGCTTTCTTACTAAAGCCTCAATAATTGAAGCCCGAAAAAAATAGGGTTAATTCATTCTTCTTAAATTTTATTATGTAAGTTTTTTTAAATGTATAGGTGTAAATAATTTGGAAAAGTATTAATACTTCAGAAAAATGACAGTATACCTATGGTACATATATGTGTAACTGGTTATTTCTAAAGTTATCAAGACGTGGGCTCGTTAACTTGACAGGTGCCCGCAGTGCCTTATAAGTAGTATGTCATAGTCTATGCCCATTGTCTGTCTGTCGGTTAGAAAACCTTAGCCTGTTATCTCTGTTCGAGTCTTTACCTGTTGTGCACAGGTAAAATTTCACCTATTGTAACCTTGTTTATCTGTATCCAGGTAACAAGAAACAGTCATGCGCACTTTCCCTACCCGGATGTACGAATAAGGTAAACTTATGAATATTCATGTTTTATTGACAGTGCCGAGCTAGCCAAGACTCGAGAAAGACGTAAGGAACTATAAGGAGTCGCAGAACTTTCGTTATTTTGAGGACACACTTACGATCTCAATATGTGACAAGCACTTTAAAATGGATTTAAATGTATAGATAGTTGATCGTGTCTAAAACAGAGCTGGTCTCTTGTTAAATTGTGTGATTTTTTGTTGTTTACTTTTCGTACCCGGCCGTCGTGTTGTGTTGCAAGCGGGACTTGCACACAGGACTTCACGAAACACGATGACCAAATTTGTGGAATTATGTCTGACGTTTGTGTTGGTGTGCTGGCCACACCACACCTTCGTAACAGGTGAGTTGATTGACTTACAGGTATATTCAGTCTGCAGTTCATAAACACGTTATAAATTGACATATATATAGTTACACACCGCCCCCCCCTCTTCTGCCTAGTCCAACCTGGGTTTGTTAGACTTGCTTTAGTCCGCTTTACAGTTAAATGTGACTTGACATTCTTAGCCATGGATCGCAGTTAGAGGATTTATTTTGGCTTCAACTAATGAAGTGTAGTGGAACTGGACTGATTCGATCGTCTGCGACCAAGCATCAGTAGCTCAATTGGTAAAGCGTAAGTCTAGAGTTTGGAGGGTCCCTGGTTCGAACCCCTGTCTGGCTGTGCATTTTCCCTCTCCTGTTACAGTGGTTCCTGTGGCCAACCCTTGTTTCAAGCATTTGGTGTATGCTAGGCAAGTGGATACCTGAACCTGGGTTGTAGAAAAAGGGATAAGGAATTCATGTTGCGGAACTGGACTGGGTCGATCGTCGGCGACCTGAGTGAGAGAGGTGCTCAATTGGAAGAGCATCCGTCTAGAATTCTGAGGGTCCCGGGTTCGAATCCGGTCTGCCTGTGCATTTTTCCTTTCAGAAGTATCAGAAATAAATTATTTGACATGGCCTACCTGTATGATAATAATATTTTTAGCGGCATACACTATGCAGAGTAGAACATTTATCAATTACATATATATATATATGGTATATTTACACCTTTTATCTTCCAAACTTCAGATTTTTGAGATAAAAGCTATGAGTCCTAACCAGGATTTTTTTTTTTAACTTAGACATTATCAAGCTTATCCCCCTATAAAATATGAGCGTGTATGTGCACAACTCCTGAGTGTGATGATGTAGCATCTGTGAAGTCTTCACAAAATTTGACTTAAACCGAAGTAGTTGTGCAGACAACATTTGTCAGGGAATTTTGAAAAAGGGACATAACTCCCAAGGAATTAAAAAAAAAGTGATTTCAATGACTTCATCTTTGAAGTTTTATTATATTAGATCATGACCATTTTAATATATGTATATGAACTTTTGAATTATCCTAAATTACAATATTTTTATTGGGCATGACGTCCCCTTTAAGAATGTTTTTTATTGGGAACAGTTGAACTGACCTTCAACATGAGACATTTTAGATAAAATTTGCAACAATTCCAACGACCTGATGCACCTTCCAGTGGAAGTTATCTGTTAAAAGTAGCTGAAGTTCAAGGCTGCAATTAGGGGTTAAAGTTCAGTTACGTTTTTACTTGACTTAAAAGACAGTAACATTTTCTGTTGAGACAGTATGCACATTATTTAATTCAAGTTCACTAGGAATCTTACCAAAAATAAGTATTTACTTTCCTGGCATGCTAGCTGTCGTTAAAATATATTTTGATTGAAAAAAGAGAACTTTGTAATAATTTTTATCCTCCAAACTAAGTTAATTACACCCATATAACTTGCTGCCACCAATTTATAAGCGGCTCCTTCCAATTCCTTTAAGTCAGTATCAGCACATGTACAGTTGTTAAAACCTACATTCCGTTTTACTGACAATGCATACATATTGCCATGTATATTTGTACAAAACATCAAAGGTATTGATTGTTATATATTAATAGATTCATTGTTTACCTTGGTAGGCAGATTGTTTACATTATGTTGTATCACTACAATGAAAAACACCATTTCTTACAGAAGTACTGATCCAGAAATGTTTACAGATGTAGCGATTCCCTCGACTAGAGCAGGGACTGTACTTATACATATATAGGAATCTATTTGCTCCTGACTAGAATGATCACATCATAAAACAGTAAAATTGACTACAAATATAGATTAGAAAGAATTTGTTCTTATTTAGATACTACAGAAAAAATAAAATGTTGTAACAATTATTTAAATTAAAAACAATATTTTTTGGGACACAGATAATTGATTGCTAGACTCATGCTTTTCCTGTGGGAATCACCCAGATTTTGAGGACCCATACTGTCTTTTAGAACATGTAAGGGATTCATAGAAATTTAGAAAATGTTGTGAAGTATTCACCTGAAAAACATCCCTCAGAAATCATTCACGAATGAAAATTCTTACCATTGAGCTATGTTTTATTAGAAAAAAATTAAAAATTTGGTTTGGTGCTGTATGACTTAGTATTTATGTCATTGTGAATGTTTTGTTCTATGGTAAGTATCATGTACATGTCATTGTGAGTCAGCCCACAGACCAATGTCTCCAGTATGGTGGTGTATGATAGGCTGAAAGGATAGCTCAGTGCCATGGTAGATTTTTATGCCATGGAAAACTGGTTGACAAATGTTGTATTGCCACGCTTGTCCACACTAATGTGTTTATTTGGATGATAACATGGTATATGTATTTTTAATTTGGTGTCTTAGAAGGACTAAATGTCTTGGTTTTGTCAGAGAAGATTGGTAATATCTTTGGTTTAGTCAGAGAAGATTGGTCAATATCTTGGTTAAGTCAGAGAAGATGGCTAATATCTTGGTTTAGTCAGAGAAGATGGGTAATATCTTTGGTTTAGTCAGAGAAGATTGGTAATATTTTTGGTTTTGTCAGCAAAGATTGGTAATATCTTTGGTTTGGTCAGGATGGGTAATATCTTCGGTTTAGTCAGAGATGATTGGTAATATCTCGGTTAAGTCAGAGAAGATGGCTAATATCTTCGGTTTAGTCAGAGAAGATTGGTAATATCTTGGTTTAGTCAGAGAAGATGGGTAATATCTTGGTTTAGTCAGAGAAGATGGGTAATATCTTTGGAATGGATTATGGAATAAAGAACATTTGTATGGTTAAAGGCAACAGTTTAATCAGTAAGATGACATACTAAACAGTGTTCCCAGGAATACGCAAATGAGGGTTTTCACCCCAAAACGCTTGGTTGTACCCCCAGTTTCAACAATTGCCCTGTGTAACTATGCCCTGTGTAACTAAGTACCTAAGGGTACAGAATTTTGTAATGTTATATTATATTAGGGACACTTACTTAAGTACCATGGTATACTCATAGGATATAGGCTGATCATGGTACAATGATTAGATCTGCTGTGTGAAAATGGCGGCCCTATCAATGATACTCCGGCTAGCTACCTGGGCACTATTATAAACCTTTCAAAACACGCAACATGTAGGAACCATTACACAGACTTAGAAATCCCTTGATTTCTTATTACCTTGTCATCACACAGACTATATACTAAATACCTGTTTATTGTCCCGTCGGTGTAAGGCAGAAATCTAAACTCTGTATACACACACGGGGACATTGACGGCTCGTATTTTAAATGATAATTACTTTTGGTCACAGTCGTAAATTTAAGGTTGTCAATACCAATATGAATTTCAAGTGTGTGTATTGAAATCGTTTATAATTCTACTTGCTCTCTATAGAAATACTGTGGATTGCACAACACATGATTCGCTATTCAGTTTTGGATTTTTTTTTTGAAAATAATGATAGGACTCTTTTAGTTAATTGTTATATCAATGTATAACACACACACAAACTTTAATGATGTCTCAATACACATTTTTCGATATCAATACACCCCAGCTGGGCAAATATTTTACCTTAATCTCAATAGTTAATACTGTATTATTACATGAATTTGAATGATTTCATGTAGCTCCTGTGATCACATGATTCCTTAGTCCCAACAAACTGGTGTCATGTAGCTCCAGTGATCACACGATTCCTTAGTCCCAACAAACTGGTGTCATATAGCTCCAGTGATCACATGATTCCTTAGTCCCAAAAAAATGGTGTCATGTAGCTCCAGTGATCACCCGATTCCTTAGTCCCAACAAAATGGTGTCGTATAGCTCCAGTGATCACTTGATTCCTAAGTCCCAACAAACTGGTGTCATATAGCTCCTGTGATCACATGATTCCTTAGTCCCAACAAAATGGTGTCATGTAGCTCCTGTGATCACACGATTCCTTAGTCCCAACAAACTGGTGTCATGTAGCTCCAGTGATCACATGATTCCTTAGTCCCAACAAAATGGTGCTTTATAGCTCCAGTGATCACACGATTCCTTAGTCCCAACAAAATGGTGTCATGTAGCTCCTGTGATCACACGATTCCTTAGTCCCAACAAACTGGTGTCATATAGCTCCAGTTATCACATGACTCCTTAGTCCCAACAAAATGGTGTCATATATATCGCCAGTGATCACATGATTCCTTAGTCCCAACAAAATGGGGTCATATATAGCGCCAGTGATCACACGATTCCTTAGTCCCAACAAAATGGTGTTATATAGCTCCTGTGATCACACGATTCCTTAGTCCCAACAAAATGGGGTCATATAGCTCCAGTGATCACTCGATTCCTTAGTCCCGACAAAATGGTGTCATATAGCTCGAGTGATCACACGATTCCTTAATCCCAACAAAATGGTGTCATGTATAGCGCCAGTGATCACATGATTCGTTAGTCCCAACAAACTGGTGTCATATAGCTCCCGTGATCCCCTGAATCCTTTGTCCCAACAAAATGGTGTCGTATAGCTCCAGTGATCACATGACTCCTTAGTCCCAACAAAATGGTGGCATATAGCTCCAGTGATCACTCGATTCCTTAGTCCCAACAAAATGGTGTCATATAGCTCCAGTGATCACACGATTCCTTAGTCCCAACAAAATGGTGTCATGTATAGCGCCAGTGATCACATGATTCCTTAGTCCCAACAAAATGGTGTCATATATAGCGCCAGTGATCACATGATTCGTTAGTCCCAACAAACTGGTGTCATATAGCTCCAGTGATCACACGATTCCTAAGACCCAACAAAATGGTGTTATATAGCTCCAGTGATCACACGATTCCTTAGTCCCAACAAAATGGTGGCATATAGCTCCAGTGATCACTTGATTCCTTAGTCCCAACAAAATGGTGTCATATAGCTCCAGTGATCAAACGATTCCTTAGTCCCAACAAAATGGTGTCATAAAGCTCCAGTGATCACACGACTCCTAAGTCCCAACAAACTGGTGTCATATAGCTCCTGTGATCACACGATTACTTAGTCCCAACAAAATGGTGTCATATAGCTCCTGTGATCACACGATTACTTAGTCCCAACAAAATGGTGTCATATAGCTCCTGTGATCACACGATTCCTTAGTCCCAACAAAATGGTGCCATATATAGCGCCAGTGATCACATGATTCCTTAGTCCCAACAAAATGGTGTCATATAGCTCCTGTGATCACATGATTCCTTAGTCCCAACAAAATGGTGTCATAAAGCTCCAGTGATCACACGACTCCTAAGTCCCAACAAACTGGTGTCATATAGCTCCAGTGATCACACGATTCCTTAGTCCCAACAAAATGGTGTCATATAGCTCCAGTGATCACACGATTCCTTAGTCCCAACAAACTGGTGTCACATAGCTCCAATGATCACACGACTCCTTAGTCCCAACAAAACGATGTCATATATCTCCAGTGATCACACGACTCCTTAGTCCCAACAAACTGGTGTCATATAGCTCCTGTGATCACACGATTCCTTAGTCCCAACAAACTGGTGCCATATAGCTCCAGGGATCACACGATTTCTTAGTCCCAACAAACTGGGGTCATATAGCTCCAGTGATCACACGATTCCTTAGTCCCAACAAAATTGTGTCATATAGATCCAGTGATCACACGATTCCTTAGTCCCAACAAACTGGTGTCATATAGCTCTAGTGATCACATGATTCCTTAGTCCCAACAAAATGGTGCCATATAGCTCCAGTGATCACACGATTCCTTAGTCCTAACAAAATGGTGTCATATAGCTCCAGTGATCACATGATTCCTTAGTCCCAACAAACTGGTGTCATGTAGCTCCTGTGATCACACGATTCCTTAGTCCCAACAAAATGGTGTCATATAGGATTCCTAAGTCCCAACAAACTGGTGTCATATAGCTCCAGTGATCACACGATTTCTTAGTTGTCATGTAGCTCCAGTGATCACACGATTCCTTAGTCCTAACACCAGTGATCACATGACTCCTTAGTCCCAACAAACTGGTGTCATATAGCTCTAGTGATCACATGATATCACTTGATTCCTAAGTCCCAACAAACTGGTGTCATATAGCTCCTGTGATCACACGATTCCTTAGTACTAACAAACTGGTGTCATATAGCTCCAGTGATCACTTGATTCCTTAGTCCCAACAAACTGGTGTCATATAATCACACGATTCCTTAGTCCCAACAAAATGGTGTCGTATAGCTCCAGTGATCACACGATTCCTTAGTCCTAACACCAGTGATCACATGACTCCTTAGTCCCAACAAAATGGTGGCATATAGCTCCAGTGATCACTCGATTCCTTAGTCCCAACAAAATGGTGTCATATAGGATTCCTAAGTCCCAACAAACTGGTGTCATATAGCTCCTGTGATCACACGATTCCTTAGTCCCAACAAACTGGTGTCATATAGCTCTAGTGATCACATGATATCACTTGATTCCTAAGTCCCAACAAACTGGTGTCATATAGCTCCAGTGATCACACGATTTCTTAGTTGTCATGTAGCTCCAGTGATCACACGATTCCTTAGTCCTAACACCAGTGATCACATGACTCCTTAGTCCCAACAAAATGGTGGCATATAGCTCCAGTGATCACTCGATTCCTTAGTCCCAACAAAATGGTGTCATATAGGATTCCTAAGTCCCAACAAACTGGTGTCATATAGCTCCTGTGATCACACGATTCCTTAGTACTAACAAACTGGTGTCATATAGCTCCAGTGATCACACGATTTCTTAGTTGTCATGTAGCTCCAGTGATCACACGATTCCTTAGTCCCAACAAAAAGGTGTCATATAGCTCCAGTGATCACACGATTCCTTAGTCCTAACAAAATGGGGTCATATAGCTCCAGTGATCACACGATTCCTTAGCCCCAACAAACTGGTGTCATATAACTCCAGTGATCACACGATTCCTTAGTCCCAACAAAATAGTGTCATCAGATGTATACAGGCTATAAGCTAGTGTTACATTTCCTGTTTAATAGTTATATAAGAGCTGGAACTTTACTCGGAATAGGTGACATTGATGTCATAGAATGAAATTGACAGATTCATACATAATTTATGTCACTTATTGTAGACAAAAATTCTCAACAAATATTTCTTGTTTTCATTTCAACTATAGAGGACTGAACTTTAGGACATTTTTTTAATGCAAGTTCATCTTGGTATGGCGGAGTCTCGCATACAAAAAACAAGTCTCGTGATCATTTTATAAAGTTATAGCCCTTTGTTCACTTTTCACACTAAATTTTGTCAAGAGTTGGACGGGGATTATGGATTTCTTGCAATACCATTTCTTGTTAACTTTGCATAAGTTTCTTGTATCTCTGTCCGTTACAATGTACCAAACTTTGTATGTGAGTTCTTTTACAATATTGGAATGCCAAACACAGAAATCAGGGCTTATATTAATGAAACATTTCTCATGCTCAAGCATGAATTTCGAGCTCAAACCATCCATTTTGGATTCTAGCTTCAATCAAACTTTTTCCATAACACTGACAAAAGAAGAAATTTGTGAGTTTATTAATACCAGAACAAGAAATTTATCTTGAGCACAGCCTCCGAGTTTGAGCATGGTAATGGTATCATGAATACGGGCCCAGGTCTTGTACCCCAAACATACAGAGTTATGTCCCTTTGCACATTTTAAATATTAAAATTTGTCTTGTGGTGGGGTACTTTTGATTGCTTTCAATACTTTGCCTTGTTCGTGTTGTTGCGTGTGTGGTATAAATTATAAGAATTTCACAAGGTCTGCTCATATGATTCATTTCTAACAGAAAACTCCTGTAATCATGAGTTCAAACATTCACTTCATCTTTGAAATCCAAGGGTTATGGTCTCCTGATATCGTGCATCTACACTTCATGGTTTATACAACGTTAGGAAACACAGCCACTGAAAATTTGAAGATGACCGTCACACCTGAAAACATAAAAGATAACAGATTTTTTTTTAATTGAAATTAAAACATTATATTGTGTTATAATGATATATATTTGAAGTTATCTCCCTTGTTTTACAGCCCAGTGTAACTGTGGGACTGACTGTGCCACTAGTTGTGTGGCGGGACAGTATTTCGATTCAGGAGCGTCTGCATGTGCTGTGTGTCCTCAAGGAAAATAGTAAGTACATTTCCTTAGATCTCTATAGCTGTCAAACAAGGTAAAAATAATTGAGCAAAATATTGATTTTAAAGACACAATCAACGTTGCTTCTAATACCATATTGCGTTCTTTATGTACAGATGTAATATTATATAGGCAGGTGTAGTTTACAGATAGGACCGCTGTGGACAAGTTTTGTTTCATATACAAGATAAACAGTTGTCTTTTCAGACAGAGTTTTATTACTTATGTATTCTGATTTTGCCTCCGACACAATAAAATTTCACTTTCACATAAATTCAATATACATGGACATGTAGATACTTTTAATATAAATAAATAAAAATAAATATACAACATTTGATATAGCGCCCTATCTAGCTAACATAAGTCACTCTAAAGCACTTTACAGTACATAGATATACAATTAATACAATTAGCATATACATTAATTAATACAATTTTGAGGAATTCGCAGGAGCTGCCTTAACAGTTGCTAACTACTAGTCCTATGCCACCTGGCTAATATCTCCATATGTGTGTATGCTTGCGTGTGTGCTGGAGATATATAACCAGAGAAACAAAAAGTCCTACATTCTGTGAAATAAAATTTTCTTTATAGACAGGTGTTCTTTATAAATAGGTATTCTTCATAGACATGTATTCTGTATAGTTAGCTGTTCTTTATAAACAGGTATTTATGAAAAAGTATTTTTATAGACATGTGGTGTTTATTCGTGGGTATTCAAACAGGCAGGTGTCCCGTATATATATACTGTAAAATGTTTTATTTTCATGGGGTAAACATTTTGTGGTTTCATTTACTAACCTGTTTCAAGGACAATATATTTCGGATTTAATTTCGTGGAATTTTGTTATCCACGAAATAAACAAAATTTAATGTCCCATGGAAATTTACGATTTTCCTTTTATGGAGGTGTCTATTACAGACAAAAATAAGTCCTATATACAGAGTTGTCCTTTAAGGACAGGTGCCCGCTATAGACATTTAACTAGAGCCACATCTAGACAAAAACTATGTGCTTGTTTGTGAAATGCTAATCAGCTAGCATTGTATTTTGTTTACTTCGATCAGACTATTTGGTATAAATCTGACACCCTTACCTGGAATTGTTCGGCCTACCTTTACTGTAAATATGGTCTACTAATTTTAAGGTATATATAACAAATTTAAATGGGTGCAGGTTGTAAACTTATATTACAGGTATATGACGCAGTTGGCATTCTCCCAAAAATCCTAATTTGTTTCTACAAAGTAACTTGAAAGGTTTGATTTAGAGAACCAATTTTATAACCCGTTCTCGTCTTGCCATGGGGCGCCTGTATTGAAATCTCAAGGATATTACAAAACGTAGGACTTGCTTAGTTAAGTGTGAAAGGAAATTATCCGGAACATCTTTTTCTTCAATCCTTTGTTAGACTTATTGACAGATATACTTATGGATATTTAGCTTTTCACAACTTCAACATATCTATTGACAAATTGTATAGAACCTGGTATTTGGTTTACACATTCAAGGTAAAAATATATAGAAGAATTTAAAGCATGTTTAATGTTTTAAGTAAATAATAAGTATTGCCAGTGTATTTAGGAATGTTTCTACTTTTAAATCAGACCTCAATTTAACAGCAATTGAAGTCAGAAATAATTTTCTAAAAGTATGGTAGCTTTTAACTTGGTACTAACAATTGGTAGCCGAAAATGCAAGGCTCTTTTATTTGGAATTTTCAGGTCGTTTTTAGAATAGATTTCGGTACTTGATTTAAATAAAATATGATAATAAGGGTTCACATTTTTATGTGATTAATCAACAAATAATGTTGAAAACAAAATGGGAATTTTATCAGAGAACAATATTTCTATGTAGTGAATCTGGTATTTTTTTTACAATAATGTTTAACTGTTACAGTTACTTGTAGGACTTGCTGCTATTGTTCGAACGTGGACAACACTACTAGTAGCAACCTTTTAAACCTTTTTGTGGTCATGCCATATTAAACCATGATCGTTCCTTATTTGTTTGAAGATGATATTGCAATACCACGGTTGTCCATTGTTGTATCTTATGTTTCCAGATTTAATTGAATACAGAATTAAAAGAGATAAATCTTCACAGCCCTTATTGACAATATCATATTGATATCACTGTACTGTTGACCATGGACATTTTCCGGATTCGGCACTAAGACCTGTCCTTATCATGGTAAATCAGGTGATATTTAATATCAGATAAATATTCTTGAAACAAAAATGGATCAGTTGAAATTATAAGAGGTCATGAAAAGTACCAAAACGTGATGGAGGATTAGGGAATAACTTTATAAGCCAATTAAAACTAAGTTAGGGTTAAGGATACCCATACCACTGCCAAAAACTAATCAAGTGTTGGAAATGTTTTTTTCCTGGCATGATTTTAGCTTTAATAAATCATTACTTACAGAAAAATATACCTTGCAGGGCTTTTTTGAAAGATAATAGAGATAAAATAAACAAAAATATAATCAACAACAGTGTTCCAAGTGTCAAAACACAATAAAGTGGTTAATTTTTTAGTCTATTCAGTATGGGTCGTAAACAAAGGTGAAAATGCAGATCTCCTAAGGTAAAAATCCCATCCCTTTTTTCTGCCAATCATAGAATTAAAAGAAATGAGAAAAGGTACGGATCAAGTTACCTGCCTGTATAGTGTGTTTTCCCCGGGTACCATGTTTAAAAACCCTGACTTGTTCCATCTGGGTCAATCAAAGGGATTAATTTAAATTGATTAAACCTGTTTCATAATTGTTTTAAAAAGAGTAAATTTTAAGTTAAAACAAATCACCAGGATGTGCTGATTGATGTAGAATTGTGCCTGAAGTAGGCAAAGGCAAATTACGATATAAGGTATATTACATTTTAATTTGACACTGTTCTTACAGTGGGTTTAATATCCTGAAGGTGTTGTATAACAGGTTTTCGTTTGAGATCTGTAGATTGATAACGTTTTTATAATCAATGTACTGTTTTACCATTACGCTGCATAATCTCCGCTTATTTCATACCAGAATATTCTCAGAGTACAAAATATAAAAATCTACCTGTATTTATATAATATCTATTAACTTCCTTGGTTAAGGTATATTTTTAAAAGCCAATACCTGTAATGTAATGTCAGGTGAGTGTTACTGACATAGGTGTAGGTAAGACCCATTATAGTTCATTGTTAGATAGGCTCAGCACAGTTAATGGTAAAAGGTGGTCTGTTTATGTAACACATTTCCCAGGACAAGAAAACGTAGAGTTAGATAAGCTATATACAGGTGAGACGGCCCGATAGGGGGCCGTAAACCTACAGGTAGTAAAAAACGTATCTGTCTGTCCCTGTGAGTTCAAATAAAAGAAAATTATATCCATTTGTCCCTGTGAATCAAAATTAAAAAAAATTCTTAGGTTTGTTTTAATTAGTCTTATTAAATATTCATCATTCTTACCCTATATATATAATATATATATTTATATGAAAAGTTAAAAAGAATCCTAAAGATCTGTGAAGCAATTGCGTTAGCATTGCAGATCTACATGTTTCTGATCCTTTTTGACTTTTTATATATGTACCGAACAATGAGAACATAATTCGTTTTAATATATACATACGTGTGTCTATCTGTCCTTTTGAGTCCAAGCAAAGGAACTCTTGTCATCTGCGCATCTCTGAGTCTAAATAAACAAAAATGAAATAAAAATAGCAGGACGTGTTCTGTTAGGAGGGAAAACAGCTGAAGATAAATCAAACGCTACATAAATGTGTCAGATTGATATGTAATAAATATGTATTGAAAAGCAGGTATAAAATATAGATGTACTTAGACTTTTAATAAAAATACAGGACAGGTGCCCCCTAATATATACATTGTATATCCCTCGGCTTTTCAATGTTATGATTAGCTATTTGATGTGAATCCGAGGCATTTAAACATGTTGACTGGGCCTCTATTGTAAGTAGTCAGAGACTGGGAGCTAGGTATATTATATTTATAATTACTTATACCAATATACGGAACAGAAATGGAAATACAAAATGGCAGCCATTTTCTGTGTATGGTGCAATAGCCAGTTGTGTGTTGTGAATATAGGTCAGACTTATATTAGACGTGTTTGATTTGGTGGTCTTTGAGAATCTGATCGTTAATTTGAAATTATACTTCATTATAGAACATTATAAGTTCAAAAAGATTTTATTATGCATTTTATTAAATAAACTGAAACACAAATAAATTGACTTAGTGTTGGATCTGAGGAGTTTCATGCATTCCACTGAAAATTTGCATCATGAACCAGACTACGTTGATCTGCAATTACATTTCGAAGAAGATTTTCCTATTATTTCTGACAGACAGGTTTTGTTTTCAGTGTTTATAAACTACGTTTGACATGACTGCTGTGCTGTACATGTAGATCAATATAGATATTAAAAGCCTGTATGTTGTACCCATAGAGCGGTAAACTAGAAGCACTAGAATGTGTCATCAATTATTCACCCACCATTTCCCAGTAAACTGTTTTGCCTATAATATAGCCTGATCACCTTAGCTTATTGACATTGGACATATTCAACATTTTAACTAATGATTTACTCCAGTTGCCATAAGGGGCTTAACTCAACAAGGGAGGTAAGATAATGATCACATAAAGGTCAATGATTGATTTAAACAAGGTAGGTAACTCAACATAGGCAGTTAAAGAATGATTCACTCTTTGACAAGGGGCTTGAAAAAACTAATGCTTAACTCATTTACCCCTAAAGACACATTTGAACTCTTCTAATTCAAAGGTTGGAATAGTTCATTATGAAACTTCAGGGGTGAATGAGTTAATGTCCAGAAGGGAGATAACTCATATTAAGCAAGTGAGGTAAACTAACTATTTTCTCCGACAAGGGATGTTTTTTTTTCATGAAGGGCAGCTGAAAACCAATTAACTTATCATAAGGGACACACAAAAAAGATATGATAATACAACATCCTTCCCCCCAAATAATTAACATTAACTAGAGGGAGGTAACTCATGATCAACAAGGGAGGTAAATTAACCAACGATAACTCTTTGACGAGGGAGGTTTAATGAGTCAAGACAGATGTGATTTACTGGAGACAATGAGGGTATACTACAGGTGATTACTATAAAGTTATGATATCTACTGAAAATCACTTCAGATATTGCCAATCAAAATCATGGATTTTAAAAATTATTTATTTTTGTCTCACCGCGATGAGGTAACGGAAGCTAGACTAGGGTGGTGCTTTTTCTGGCAACAGCAGTGTCATAATTAAGATTTTGCGTTTAAGTTAGTTTCATTGAAAGCACATCTCAACCCATGCATCTAATGCTGGATGCGGCCTACCTGTCATGGTCCATTGCCTTCGTCAGCATCCCCATCAACATTAAGTTTTTGCGTTTAAGTTAGTTTCTCTGAAACTAAAAGTGCTACACCAACCAAACTTGACATGTGCATTGATGGTCAAAGCTGTGCACAGGTGAGACATATTAATCCGAATAGCTTGTATGATAAGAAACCATTGTGAGATTCCGGACCATTTATTTAATGTTGATTTTGCTTTATTTAGCTGTACAGGAGCCGGTGCTGTTGCGATCGACTGTCCAGCAGGGACGTACAGTGCTGCCACCGGGAACACTGCCTCGAGTGATTGTACAGTAAGTTATCCCTGTGTTGTTAGATAATGAGAGTTATCTCCCTTGTTTTCAGGTACATAAAGTTACCTCACTTACCTGATATTTCTAGATATTGAATGTGGTTTCCATCCTTATTGTCAGATATTGTAAATTACCTCCCTTGTTATTAGATATTCAAAGGAGTCACGCCTCTTATAAGATCACCTGCTACAGCATGTACAATGTATCAGTGTGACCTTTGCATTAAATAACATCTCCCAAACAGAAATCAACCAAAATTTGGGGCTAGAATCCTGAAGATTAAGCCAAATTTAGGGGCTTACCCTCATTAGAGTTGAGAGGCTGGATGAAAGAGGTCAAAATTGCTGATTTGCTTAAATCTTCTCCAATTTCTCGGCAGTCATCAACTAAATTATAGTGATAACATGCTTAGTTATGAGAATCAAAAGTGGTACATATCAAGGGGCCCTATTCCTCATGTGGGTTCAAGGGCAAGGTAAAATGGGTCAAAATGGCGAATTTGCTTCAAATGACATATCCTCCCCAACTACATGGCAGATTTCAAAAGTGTTAGCATGTTTAACCCATGGAAATCAAAACTGATACACATCCTATTCGGGACTGAGTGGTGTATACTCCATTTTAGAAGCATATATAGATACCTTTCGTTTAAATTCTTTTTTGCACTTAGAATACACAAAAATGGTCCAGAGAATAATAATTAAATTATTTCACATCTCAATTGATCAAAGCTCTGATGACATGCCATGGCAGAAACTATCTTCACTTGATGTATATAGATTATACCACCACTCAAGTTCTTCCAGAGTAACTATGTTGCATTGTAATTGTGATTTGTATCTCACGAGTAGCCAGTTATATTTCATGTTTGTGTTGTAGGCTTGCCCGTCAGGGAAGTACCAGGAACAGACTGGACAGACATCGTGTGATGACTGTCCGGCTGGGAAGTCATGTACAGCATCCGTCGCCTCCAACTGTGCTGCAGGAACGTATTCGACGGGAGGACAGACAACCTGTACGAACTGTCCCATAGGAAGCTCATGTCCCTCCGCGTCCACCGCTCACACTGTATGTTCCGACGGATATTACACCTCCTCCACAGGTTAGTAAAGGTCACATGTTCACGATCACATTTCAAGGTCACATGTTCAAGGTCAAACTACCAGTATCAGCAGGTCATGTTAAATAACTTTGATATCCAATACAAACTCGATCATTTTCTATTGAATGCTAGGTTAAATATTTAGAATACCCGAACTCCAGGTAAGATCTGTGAAAATTTGCATTCAAGGTCAAATGAACAGAAATATTGTATTCAAAGTAAGCTTTGTGTCCATGGTGATGACCTATTTAAAGAGTGTAATTCAAATTGTGGAATATCAATAATCAAAATCAAACTTGCCAACTTTTTAAATTTCCATGGGGGAGATTATCTTGCACATGCTCATAATCAAAAACATAAATAAGATATGTAGAAATACCCCCAGGTAAAATATACACATGTAAATGGCATCTTTTGAGCTGTTCTTTCAGATGAAATCATCAGATCTTAGAAAATAGGAATAATTTAGCAAATTCACTGGTTGGAAATGCTCAATTTTACGGTCCAATTTCAGGAATCTCCCTCAAAAATAGGGAGAGTAGGCAAGTATGCAAAATGGACGAGGGATATTATTATCTACAGTAAAGTTTAAGTATTAACATTCGAGTCAGCATGTGGAACATCAACAATCCAATTAAGAGATAGCAATGTCTGTGTTAATTGTCCTGTACCTTGTCTGTGTAAGATATTGCCTGTTAATTGTCCTGAACCTTGTCTGTGTAAGATATTGCCTGTTAATTGTCCTGAACCTTGTCTGTGTAAGATATTTTTTGTTAATCATACTGTACCTTGTCTGTGTTAATTGTCCTGTACCTTGTCTGTGTTAATTGTCCTGTATATTGTCTGTATAAGATATTGCCTGTTAATCGTCCTGTACCTTGTCTGTGTAAGATATTGCCTGTTAATCGTCCTGAACCTTGTCTGTGTAAGATATTGCCTGTTAATCATACTGTACCTTGTCTGTGTAAGATATTGCCTGTTAATTGTCCTGTACCTTGTTTGTGTAAGATATTGCCTGTTAATTGTCCTGTATATTGTCTGTATAAGATATTGCCTGTTTATTGTCCTGTACCTTGTCTGTGTAAGATATTGCCTGTTAATTGTCCTGTACCTTGTTTGTGTTAATTGTCCTGTATATTGTCTGTATAAGATATTGCCTGTTTATCGTCCTGTACCTTGTTTGTGTAAGATATTGCCTGTTTATCGTCCTGTACCTTGTCTGTGTAAGATATTGCCTGTTAATCGTCCTGTACCTTGTCTGTGTAAGATATTGGCTGTTAATTGCCTGTACCTTATCTGTGTAAGATATTGCCTGTTAATTGTCCTGTAGCTTGTCTGTGTAAGATATTGCCTGTTAATTGTCCTATACCTTGTCTGTGTAAGATATTGCCTGTTAATTGTCCTGAACCTTGTCTGTGTAAGATATTGCCTGTTAATTGTCCTGAATCTTGTCTGTGTAAGATATTGCCTGTTAATCATACTGTACCTTGTCTGTGTTAATTGTCCTGTACCTTGTCTGTGTTAATTGTCCTGTACCTTGTCTGTGTAACATATTGCCTGTTAATTGCCTGTACCTTGTCTTTGTAAAATATTGCCTGTTAATTGCCTGTACCTTGTCTGTGTAAGATATTGCCTGTTAATTGTCCCGTACCTTGTCTGTGTAAGATATGGATTTGTTTTTCTGTTCCAGGCCAGACCTCATGCTCCCAATGTCCAGCTGCAAATGAATGTCCAAACCACGGAGCTCCAGTCCAGTGTGTTGCCGGACTGTACAGTACGCTCGGATCCGGGAAATGCTTACCTTGTGAAGAAGGAACTTACAGCTCCTCAGCAGGTAGGTATATCCAGGTTTTAACTCATTCACCCCTGATGACACATTTGAACTCTTCTAATTCAAATGTTGGAATATCTCATTTTTTGGAATTTGGACCCAGGGTCTGTTTTCCCGAGGGACCCAGATTAGATTTCTGACCTTATCAACAAACCTTCCACTTTACTCTACACATTCTCCCATAATTCTTTCCTGTAAAAAAATAATGTATCATTTGCTATTTTCTGTTACAGGATCCATTTCCTGTACGCAGTGTACAGAAGGGCACTTTTGTGGAAATGCGACTTCGACCCCGACACCTTGCGCAACTGGTTATGTAGCACCTACTGGTTCCTCCACCTGTACATTATGTAGTTCAGGTAAGTGTTCCCAGGCTGTGATAGAAGAGACTGTGAGTGTGTGTATATGTGTGTGGGCAGAAGATTAAGGTAAGTGTTTCCAGACTGAGAGAGAAGAGACTGTGAGTGTGTGTATGTGTGCGGGTAGAAGATTTAGGCAAGTGTTCCCAGACTGAGAGAGAAGAGACTGTGAGTGTGTGTATGTGTGCGGGTAGAAGATTTAGGTAGGTGTTCCCAGGCTGTGATAGAAGAGACTGTGAGTGTGTGTATGTGTGTGGGTAGAAGATTTAGGTAGGTGTTCCCAGGCTGTGATAGAAGAGACTGTGAGTGTGTGTATGTGTGTGGGTAGAAGATTTAGGTAGGTGTTCCCAGGCTGTGATAGAAGAGACTGTGAGTGTGTGTATGTGTGTGGGTAGAAGATTTAGGTAAGTGTTCCCAGACTGAGAGAGAAGAGACTGAGTGTGTGTGTATGTGTGTGGGTAGAAGATTTAGGTAGGTGTTCCCAGGCTGTGATAGAAGAGACTGTGAGTGTGTGTACATTGTATGTGTGTGGGCAGAAGATTATGGTAAGTGTTCCCAGACTGAAATTGGTCATGAATTGAAGTAATGCCAGGGTTCACTTTTCAACAGTACTCGCAGTTGTTAAGCCAGAGGGGGAAATGCCTACATCTTCCATTTCATTTGAACAAATTGCATTGACAATGATCCAAAGAATTGAACAACACGTATAGGCTGTACTAGTTCTCTTGATCTTCCATCAATGTGTATTGTTGGAGTATATTTCTGACCTGTGTCCTACCATTGTAAAGTCAGTCATTGATATACATCAGAAAACCTCTACTATTACCCTCCACAGACTGTACTAAACCTTTAATAAGCCACCTAGCTTACTGCTGATATATCCTATGGACCCTTTCCCTCGATTGTTTTTTAAACATCATTCTCTATGTATTGCCAAACACCTCTGTAATGACAAAATAACTTTGGAGGAATGATGACAGTATAACAAGGATTAAATATATCTTATACAGATTTTGGCATAATCACATGAAACAATTACTTTCTTTGTTTATACAGATAAAGTAGCAGACAGCAACCAGGCCCTCTGTGAATCCTGTCCGGCTGGAAAGGCCTGTACCAACCCTGCGTAAGTACATTATACTGCAATGGAATTCTCCTGTACCAAATCTGCATTGGTATATTACCACACTTACCCAGCAATAAGCCAATGCCTGCTAATAAGCCCACTCAAATAAATTTCAGTTCAGTAGAATTGCCAATAAATGCTAGTTTATTCTACCTAATATAGTAAGCCCTGCTCACTACTTGAAGTCATGCAATGATGTGGAAGCCCCGTGGGCTTATAACAGGATAAATATGGTATATTGCTTTCCATTTGTTGGTCAACTTATTGAGAAAAATAGTCAAGAAAGTAGTTTCAGTAATATTTCACATTTCTTGCTAATTTTTTTCTAATTTTTAATTGGGGAAGAATTGACTGACACAATCTGTCTAATTAAGCTACGATGATCCCCTGTTAACACAATAATAGTGTAAACTGTCCTATATTAAGCTGTTTTATGTAATAGAATCATTGAATTTGAACACAAGGCTGGATATTAGGAAATCTTGCTAATATCAGTAGTCTGGGAAGTGTTTAAACTCGATGCATTACTACAATTTCCTTTTCATGTGTTTTCAGATCAACACCAGCAGACTGTGCGTCCGGTACCTATTCACTATTAGGGGATGCCAGCTGTACCAACTGTCCCGCAGGGTCTAAATGTTCTGTTAACAACGTAGCACCAGTCGCCTGTAGCTCAGGTATACAAACCATGTGTCATTTTACATGTTATCATATCAGTCACCCCTAGCTAAGGTATACACACCATGTGTCATTTTACATGTTATATCAGTCACCTGTAGCTCAGGTATACAAATCATGTGTCATTTTACATGTTATATCAGTCACCTGTAGCTCAGGTATACAAACCATGTGTCATTTTACATGTTATCATATCAGTCACCTGTAGCTCAGGTATACAAACCATGTGTCATTTTACATGTTATATCAGTCACCTGTAGCTCAGGTATACAAACCATGTGTCATTTTACATGTTATCATATCAGTCACCTGTAGCTCAGGTATACAAACCATGTGTCATTTTACATGTCATATCAGTCACCTGTAGCTCAGGTATACAAACCATGTGTCATTTTACATGTTATCATATCAGTCACCTGTAGCTCAGGTATACAAACCATGTGTCATTTTACATGTTATCATATCAGTCACCTGTAGCTCAGGTATACAAACCATGTGTCATTTTACATGTTATCATATCAGTCACCTGTAGCTCAGGTATACAAACCATGTGTCATTTTACATGTTATCATATCAGTCACCTGTAGCTCAGGTATACAAACCATGTGTCATTTTACATGTTATCATATCAGTCACCTGTAGCTCAGGTATACAAACCATGTGTCATTTTACATGTTATCATATCAGTCACCTGTAGCTCAGGTATACAAACCATGTGTCATTTTACATGTTATCATAGCAGTCACCTGTAGCTCAGGTATACAAACCATGTGTCATTTTACATGTTATCATAGCAGTCACCTGTAGCTCAGGTATACAAACCATGTGTCATTTTACATGTTATCATATCAGTCACCTGTAGCTCAGGTATACAAACCATGTGTCATTTTACATGTTATCATATCAGTCACCTGTAGCTCAGGTATACAAACCATGTGTCATTTTACATGTTATCATATCAGTCACCTGTAGCTCAGGTATACAAACCATGTGTCATTTTACATGTTATATCAGTCACCTGTAGCTCAGGTATACAAACCATGTGTCATTTTACATGTTATATCAGTCACCTGTAGCTCAGGTATACAAACCATGTGTCATTTTACATGTTATCATATCAGTCACCTCTAGCTCAGGTATACACACCATGTGTCATTTTACATGTTATATCAGTTACCTGTAGCTCAGGTATACAAACCATGTGTCATTTTACATGTTATCCGATAGTTATCGTCTATAGGATGATATATCTGCTTCAACCAGACATATGCTTAATATATCCGAAGCCTGAAATGTGACATAATGAAATTTTATTTTGGAAATTTCATGAATTTTAGTATGCAGTTTCATTGTCTATTGCAAAGAGTACCACCAACTTAATATATATTAATACCATTGTTTCCTAGTCTTTCATATAAACTACATCTTGTGTTGCTATTTGCAAATTTAAGTATTTGAAAACAAAAAAATATAATTACCAAAACACAATGTTAAATTTATTAAACTGTTACAGAATTCCCCAAAACTGCCCAGTAGTCACAGATGTTGCATCAGGAAGAGATTTCAATGCCGTATTGCACCTCCATAGCAATTTCAACAAATAGGGATCAAATCTAAATTTCAACCTATCAGAAGCCTGCCTACAGTGACTTCTTGTCTACTCATGAAACAGAAGTTGCAGTAGGGTTAATCAATCATAAAACTGTTTTGCCAAATTTGAGCAGAATCAACCAATATCTGAACTTTGACCAATTGAAGACCACAGTGACCATGTATGTTGTCCAATCAGAAAAAAAGAAATGTGTTCTGGACATCTACAGATAGATGCATGTCAATTTTTATTCATCAAGTTTCATAAGTGTAGCAGAGGTCATTATTTTTTAAATGCCTCCGCCAGGAGTCGACCCAAGAGTTCCGGCTTAGTAGTGTAATGGTCTACCAAATGAGCTAAAGAGAAATTCTCCCTAGCCCAGTCAGTAGGAAGCGGCTAGTATTTTACTAGGGTGGCATTAGCGTCAGGCATTAGATAGTCTTAGACACAGATTATCTGGCAGTAAGCCAGACCTGTATAGGCAGAATAATTTTGTTGTAAAATATAGAAAATATTTGGATGTTCTAGCCAAATAATCTCCCATTTACATAATTGAATTACAGGTGAGTACTCGGTAGCCGGACAGACAGCTTGTACAGCCTGTCCCGGAGGCCACTCCTGTGCCGATGCTACATCAACACCTGTACTCTGTGCTTCGGGGGAATACAGTCCCTCAGGAAGTAAGTAGTCACTGTGACCAATATACTCTGTTTACTGCCAATCACTCTATTTTCTGAAGAGATTATTTTTTAACTCATCTATTTGCAAATTTATGTCTTTCACAAATATCCATTTCATGGAAAAGTACTTTCAACAAGTAAACTAGCATCCTCTCAATCATGAATTTAAGTTATCACGAGTAAAATCTCTCGGTAAAGTTTGAAAATAGAGCACACGCAAATTAAAATGATTTCATGTTGTAGAAATGTTACCAACAGTAGAACTGAAGTAATATAAATAAGACTGATACTGACATTTTATGTTTAAATATGTGTATAGTTTTTGACCAATTATTGAGTTACTTTTACAAAATCATCATTGCAGTAGGATCTAAAACAGGATAAATTGCTTGAGCCTAAACATAGAGCTTTCAAAAACGATTTGCTTTTTGTGACCTTAATTTACCTGTGACCTTAAATAATTTACCTGTGACATTCATTTACCTGTAAAATGACCTTTAACCTTCTTCTTTCACCAGCAATGACCTGTATCACCTGTACAGCGGGGAACTACTGCCCCCAAGGAGCAGACGTAGAGACGAGTTGTGCTGTCACTGGGTTTTATTCAGCAGCAGGAGCATCTAGCTGTACGCAATGTCCAGCAGGAAGTTCCTGTACGACCACAGCCGCGACAGCTTGTTCCGCTGGATCTTACTCCCTTCTGGGCGAGGAAACCTGTACTACCTGTCCGGCAGGTAACCATATCTATCCGGATTTATGTCCCAGCGTATACATACTACACCTTTTATCTAGCTACAAAGCTATTTTCACTTTAAACACACAAAATATACAAAAAATCAGTAGAATTGAATAATTCAAAGCTTTATTCGTGTCTCCCATGTGAACATAATCTTGTCTCAGTGATAACTTTTCAGTCGATGAAATACATACCGGCATTATACATTATCTGCTGAAGGAATTCATAAAACTTAAATGGAATGTTTAGAACGTGGTCCTGACCAATTAAAGTGCTGTTAATTTTGTGTTGATGAGTAAACCAATATATAGATATTGTATTCTGTTTAAATAAAGTAAGTTTTACGTGTTGTTGTAAATTTTGTAGGAAATGAATGTACAAACCAGGGGATTTCACCTGTGGCCTGTACCAGTGGAACATACAACCTAGCAGGGTCCTCTACGGCCTGTGTCCAGTGTCCCGGAGGCTCCTACTGCCAATCTACAACCGTCAGTCCTTCCTTGTGTGCCTCAGGTAACCTACTATACACCTGTATCATAGCAACTAGTGGCAACTAATAGCATTTAATAGGTATCACACCTCTATCACAGCAACTAATAGCATTTGGTAGGTATCAAATGTGTATCATAGCAACTAATAGCATTTAATATGTATCACACCTGTATCACAGCAACTAATAGCATTTGGTAGGTATCACACCTGTATCATAGCTACTACATGTAGTGGCATTTAATAGGTATCTCACCTGTATCACAGCAACTAATAGCATTTGGTAGGTATCAAATCTGTATCATAGCAACTAATAGCATTTAATATGTATCACACCTGTATCACAGCAACTAATAGCATTTGGTAGGTATCACACCTGTATCATAGCAACTAGTGGCATTTAATAGGTATCACACCTGTATCACAGCAACTAGTGGCATTTAATAGGTATCACACCTGTATCATAGCAACTAATAGCATTTGGTTGGTATCACACCTGTACATGGCAACTAATAGCATTTAATAGGTATCACACTCTGTATCATAGCAAATAATAGCATTTAATAGGTATCACACCCTGTATCATAGCAACTAATAGCATTACATAGGTATCACGCGTGTATCATAGCAACTAATAGCATTTAATAGGTATCAAACCCTGTATCATAGCAACTGATATTATTTAGTAGGTATCACACCTGTATCATAGCAACTAATAGTATGTATCAGGTATCACACCTGTATCATAGCAACTAATAGCATTTAGGTAGGTATCACACCTGTATCACAGCAACTAATAGTATTTAGTAGGTATCACACCTGTACCACAGCAACTTATAGTATTTAGTAGGTATCAAACCTGTATCACAGCAACTAATAGTATTTATCAGGTATCACACCTGTATCACAGCAACTAATAATATTTAGTAGGTATCACACCTGTATCACAGCAACTAATAGTATTTATCAGGTATCACACCTGTATCACAGCAACTAATAGTATTTAGTAGGTATCACACCTGTATCA